>NW_026529437.1:0-218169 GCF_028500815.1 Rissa tridactyla
GGGCCAAGCAAGCGGTTCAAAAAGAGCTTTAGAACAAGGCATAGTTTTCCCTGATGGCTCTTTGGGCATGGGACCCATCTCCAGCCATAGGCCATTTTTGTGCCTGGCGCGGCGCCAAGTGGGAAAGGGTGGCTTTGAGGCTGAAGGCAGCAGGAAAGCCCGCAGCCCCCAGGTCTGTGGGGCTACGCAAGCGGTTCCCAAAGAGCTTTAGAACAAGGCATAGTTTTCCCTGCTGGCTCTTTGGGCGGGGGATCCATCTCCAGCCGTATGGCCATTTTTGTGCCTGGCGCGGCGCCAAGTGGGAAAGGGTGGTTTGAGGCTGAAGGCAGCAGCAAAGCCTGCAGCCCCCAGGTCTGTGGGGCTACGCAAGCGGTTCCCAAAGAGCTTTAGAACAAGGCATAGTTTTCCCTGCTGGCTCTTTGGGCGGGGGACCCATCTCCAGCCGTATGGCCATTTTTGTGCCTGATGCGGCGCCAAGTGGGAAAGGGTGCTGTCGAGGCTGAAGGCAGCAGGAAAGCCCGCAGCCCCCAGGTCTGTGGGGCCAAGCAAGCGGTTCCCAAAGAGCTTTAGAACAAGGCATAGTTTTCCCTGATGGCTCTTTGGGCGGGGGACCCATCTCCAGCCATAGGCCATTTTTGTGCCTGGCGCGACGCCAAGTGGGAAAGGGTGGCTTTGAGGCTGAAGGTAGCATGAAAGCCTGGAGCCCCCAGGTCTGTGGGGCTACGCAAGCGGTTCCCAAAGAGCTTTAGAACAAGGCATAGTTTTCCCTGATGGCTCTTTGGGCGGGGGACCCATCTCCAGTCGTATGGCTATTTTTATGCCTGGCGCGGTGCGTAGTGGGAAAGGGTGGTTTTGAGGCTGAAGGCAGCAGGAAAGCCCGCAGCCCCCAGGTCTGTGGGGCTACGCAAGCGGTTCCCAAAGAGCTTTAGAACAAGGCATAGTTTTCCCTGCTGGCTCTTTGGGTGGGGGACCCATCTCCAGCCGTATGGCCATTTTTGTGCCTGGCGCGGCGCCAAGTGGGAAAGGGTGGTTTTGAGGCTGAAGGCAGCAGGAAAGCCCGCAGCCCCCAGGTCTGTGGGGCTACGCAAGCGGTTCCCAAAGAGCTTTAGAACAAGGCATAGTTTTCCCTGCTGGCTCTTTGGGCGGGGGACCCATCTCCAGCCGTATGGCCATTTTTGTGCCTGATGCGGCGCCAAGTGGGAAAGGGTGCTGTCGAGGCTGAAGGCAGCAGGAAAGCCCGCAGCCCCCAGGTCTGTGGGGCCAAGCAAGCGGTTCCCAAAGAGCTTTAGAACAATGCATAGTTTTCCCTGCTGGCTCTTTGGGCGGGGGACCCATCTCCAGCCATAGGCCATTTTTGTGCCTGGCGCGACGCCAAGTGGGAAAGGGTGGCTTTGAGGCTGAAGGTAGCATGAAAGCCTGGAGCCCCCAGGTCTGTGGGGCTACGCAAGCGGTTCCCAAAGAGCTTTAGAACAAGGCATAGTTTTCCCTGCTGGCTCCTTGGGCGGGGGACCCATCTCCAGCCGTATGGCCATTTTTGTGCCTGGCGCGGCGCCAAGTGGGGAAGGGTGGTGTCGAGTCTGAAGGCAGCAGGAAAGCCCGCAGCCCCCAGGTCTGTGGGGCTACGCAAGCGGTTCCCAAAGAGCTTTAGAACAAGGCATAGTTTTCCCTGCTGGCTCTTTGGGCGGGGGACCCATCTCCAGCCGTATGGCCATTTTTGTGCCTCATGCGGCGCCAAGTGGGAAAGGGTGGCTTTGAGGCTGAAGGCAGCAGGAAAGCCTGCAGCCCCCAGGTCTGTGGGGCTATGGAAGCGGTTCCCAAAGTGCTTTAGAACAAGGCCTAGATTTCCCTGCTGGCTCTTTGGGCGGGGGACCCATCTCCAGCCATAGACCATTTTTGTGCCTGGCCCGGTGCCAAGTGGGAAAGGGTGGCTTTGAGGCTGAAGGCAGCAGCAAAGCCTGCAGCCCCCAGGTCTGTGGGCCTACGCAAGCGGTTCCCAAAGAGCTTTAGAACAAGGCATAGTTTTCCCTGCTGGCTCTTTTGGGGGGAGACATATCTCCAGCCATAGGCCATTTTTGTGCCTAGCGCGGCGCCAAGTGGGAAAGGGTGTTGTCGAGGCTGAAGGCAGCAGGAGAGCCTGCAGCCCCCAGGTCTGTGGGGCCAAGCAAGCGGTTCCCAAAGAGCTTTAGAACAAGGCATAGTTTTCCCTGATGGCTCTTTGGGCGGGCGACCCATCTCCAGCCGTATGTCCATTTTTGTGCCTGGCGCGGTGCGTAGTGGTAAAGGGTGGTTTTGACGCTGAAGGCAGCAGGAAAGCCCGCAGCCCCCAGGTCTGTGGGGCCAAGCAAGCGGTTCCCAAAGAGCTTTAGAACAAGGCATAGTTTTCCCTGATGGCTCTTTGGGCATGGGACCCATCTCCAGCCATAGGCCATTTTTGTGCCTGGCGCGACGCCAAGTAGGAAAGGGTGGCTTTGAGGCTGAAGGCAGCAGGAAAGCCCGCAGCCCCCAGGTCTGTGGGGCTACGCAAGCGGTTCCCAAATAGCTTTAGAACAAGGCATAGTTTTCCCTGATGGCTCTTTGGGCATGGGACCCATCTCCAGCCATAGGCCATTTTTGTGCCTGATGCGGCGCCAAGTGGGATAGGGTGGCTTTGAGGCTGAAGGCAGGAGCAAAGCCTGCAGCCCTAAGGTCTGTGGGGCTACGCAAGCGGTTCCCAAAGAGCTTTAGAACAAGGCATAGTTTTCCCTGCTGGCTCTTTGGGCATGGGACCCATCTCCAGCCGTATGGCCATTTTTGTGCCTGGCGCGGTGCCAAGTGGGAAAGGGTGCTGTCGAGGCTGAAGGCAGCAGGAAAGCCTGCAGCCCCCAGGTCTGTGGGGCTACGCAAGCGGTTCCCAAAGAGCTTTAGAACAAGGCCTAGTTTTCCCTGCTGGCTCTTTGGGCGGGGGACCCATCTCCAGCCGTATGGCTATTTTTGTGCCTGGCGCGGTGCGTAGTGGGAAAGGGTGGTTTTGAGGCTGAAGGCAGCAGGAAAGCCCGCAGCCCCCAGGTCTGTGGGGCTATGCAAGCGGTTCCCAAAGAGCTTTAGAACAAGGCATAGTTTTCCCTGCTGGCTCTTTTGGCAGGGGACCCATCTCCAGCCGTATGGCCATTTTTGTGCCTGGCGCGGTGCGTAGTGGGAAAGGGTGGTTTTGAGGCTGAAGGGCATGCAGGAAAGCCCGCAGCCCCCAGGTCTGTGGGGCTACGCAAGCGGTTCCCAAAGAGCTTTAGAACAAGGCATAGTTTTCCCTGCTGGCTCTTTTGGCAGGGGACCCATCTCCAGCCGTATGGCCATTTTTGTCCCTGGCGCGGCGCCAAGTGGGAAAGGGTGCTGTCGAGGCTGAAGGCAGCAGCAAAGCCTGCAGCCCCCAGGTCTGTGGGGCCAAGCAAGCGGTTCAAAAAGAGCTTTAGAACAAGGCATAATTTTCCCTGATGGCTCTTTGGGCATGGGACCCATCTCCAGCCATAGGCCATTTTTGTGCCTGGCGCGACGCCAAGTGGGGAAAGGGTGCTGTCGAGGCTGAAGGCAGCAGGAAAGCCTGCAGCCCCCCAGGTCTGTGGGGCTACGCAAGCGGTTCCCAAAGAGCTTTAGAACAAGGCATAGTTTTCCCTGATGGCTCTTTGGGCATGGGACCCATCTCCAGCCGTATGGCCATTTTTGTGCCTGATGCGGCGCCAAGTGGATAGGGTGCTTTGAGGCTGAAGGCAGGAGCAAAGCCTGCAGCCCTAAGGTCTGTGGGGCTACGCAAGCGGTTCCCAAAGAGCTTTAGAACAAGGCATAGTTTTCCCTGCTGGCTCTTTGGGCGGGGACCCATCTCCAGCCGTATGGCCATTTTTGTGCCTGATGCGGCGCCAAGTGGGAAAGGGTCCTGTGGAGGCTGAAGGCAGCAGGAAAGCCCGCAGCCCCCAGGTCTGTGGGGCCAAGCAAAGCGGTTCCCAAAGAGCTTTAGAACAAGGCATAGTTTTCCCTGCTGGCTCTTTGGGCGGGGGACCCATCTCCAGCCATAGGCCATTTTTGTGCCTGGCGCGACGCCAAGTGGGAAAGGGTGGCTTTGAGGCTGAAGGTAGCAGGAAAGACTGCAGCCCCCAGGTCTGTGGGGCTACGCAAGCGGTTCCCAAAGAGCTTTAGAACAAGGCATAGTTTTCCCTGCTGGCTCCTTGGGAGGGGGACCCATCTCCAGCCATATGGCCATTTTGAGCCTGGCGCGGCGCCAAGTGGGGAAGGGTGGTGTCGAGTCTGAAGGCAGCAGGAAAGCCCGCAGCCCCCAGGTCTGTGGGGCTACGCAAGCGGTTCCCAAAGAGCTTTAGAACAAGGCATAGTTTTCCCTGCTTGGCTCTTAGGGCATGGGACCCATCTCCAGCCATAGGCCATTTTTGTGCCTGATGGGGCGCCAAGTGGGAAAGGGTGGCTTTGAGGCTGAAGGCAGCAGGAAAGCCTGCAGCCCCCAGGTCTGTGGGCCTATGCAAGCGGTTCCCAAAGAGCTTTAGAACAAGGCATAGTTTTCCCTGCTGGCTCTTTGGGCGGGGGACCCATCTCCAGCCGTATGGCCATTTTTGTGCCTGGCCCGGCGCCAAGTGGGAAAGGGTGGTGTCGAGGCTGAAGGCAGCAGGAAAGCCCGCAGCCCCCAGGTCTGTGGGCTAAGCAAGCGGTTCCCAAAGAGCTTTAGAACAAGGCATAGTTTTCACTGCTGGCTCTTTGGGCGGGGGACCCATCTCCAGCCGTATGGCCATTTTTGAGCCTGGCGTGGCGCCAAGCGGGAAAGGGTGGTGTCGAGGCTGAAGGCAGCAGGAAAGCCTGCAGCCCCCAGGTCTGTGGGTCTACGCAAGCGGTTCCCAAAGAGCTTTAGAACAAGGCATAGTTTTCCCTGCTGGCTCTTTTGGGGGGAGACATATCTCCAGCCATAGGCCATTTTTGTGCCTAGCGCGGCGCCAAGTGGGAAAGGGTGTTGTCGAGGCTTAAGGCAGCAGGAGAGCCTGCAGCCCCCAGGTCTGTGTTGCCAAGCAAGCGGATCCCAAAGAGCTTTAGAACAAGGCATAGTTTTCCCTGCTGGCTCTTTTGGCAGGGGACCCATCTCCAGCCGTATGGCCATTTTTGTGCCTGGCGCGGCGCCAAGTGGGAAAGGGTGCTGTCGAGGCTGAAGGCAGCAGCAAAGCCTGCAGCCCCCAGGTCTGTGGGGCTACGCAAGCGGTTCCCAAAGAGCTTTAGAACAAGGCCTAGTTTTCCCTGCTGGCTCTTTGGGCGGGGGACCCATCTCCAGCCGTATGGCTATTTTTGTGGCGCGGTGCGTAGTGGGAAAGGGTGGTTTTGAGGCTGAAGGCAGCAGGAAAGCCCGCAGCCCCCAGGTCTGTGGGGCTATGCAAGCGGTTCCCAAAGAGCTTTAGAACAAGGCATAGTTTTCCCTG
This sequence comes from Rissa tridactyla, assembly GCF_028500815.1. NCBI lineage: Eukaryota > Metazoa > Chordata > Aves > Charadriiformes > Laridae > Rissa > Rissa tridactyla. Next base: position 5,439 of record NW_026529437.1, read on the forward strand.
CTGGCTCTTTGGGCGGGGGACCCATCTCCAGCCGTATGGCCATTTTTGTGCCTGATGCGGCGCCAAGTGGGAAAGGGTGCTCTCGAGGCTGAAGGCAGCAGGAAAGCCCGCAGCCCCCAGGTCTGTGGGGCCAAGCAAGCGGTTCCCAAAGAGCTTTAGAACAAGGCATAGTTTTCCCTGATGGCTCTTTGGGCGGGGGGACCCATCTCCAGCCATAGGCCATTTTTGTGCCTGGCGCGACGCCAAGTGGGAAAGGGTGGCTTTGAGGCTGAAGGTAGCATGAAAGCCTGGAGCCCCCAGGTCTGTGGGGCTACGCAAGCGGTTCCCAAAGAGCTTTAGAACAAGGCATAGTTTTCCCTGCTGGCTCCTTGGGCGGGGGACCCATCTCCAGCCGTATGGCCATTTTTGTGCCTGGCGCAGGCGCCAAGTGGGGAAGGGTGGTGTCGAGTCTGAAGGCAGCAGGAAAGCCTGCAGCCCCCAGGTCTGTGGGGCTACGCAAGCGGTTCCCAAAGAGCTTTAGAACAAGGCCTAGTTTTTCCCTGCTGGCTCTTTGGGCAGGGGACCCATCTCCAGCCGTATGGCCATTTTTGTGCCTCATGCGGCGCCAAGTGGGAAAGGGTGGTGTCGAGGCTGAAGTCAGCAGGAAAGCCTGCAGCCCCCAGGTCTGTGGGGCTATGGAAGCGGTTCCCAAAGTGCTTTAGAACAAGGCCTAGATTTCCCTGCTGGCTCCTTGGGCGGGGGACCCATCTCCAGCCATAGACCATTTTTGTGCCTAGCGCGGCGCCAAGTGGGAAAGGGTGGCTTTGAGGCTGAAGGCAGCAGGAAAGCCTGCAGCCCCCAGGTCTGTGGGCCTACGCAAGCGGTTCCCAAAGAGCTTTAGAACAAGGCATAGTTTTCCCTGCTGGCTCTTTTGGGGGGAGACATATCTCCAGCCATAGGCCATTTTTGTGCCTAGCGCGGCGCCAAGTGGGAAAGGGTGTTGTCGAGGCTGAAGGCAGCAGGAGAGCCTGCAGCCCCCAGGTCTGTGGGGCCAAGCAAGCGGTTCCCAAAGAGCTTTAGAACAAGGCATAGTTTTCACTGCTGGCTCTTTGGGCGGGGGACCCATCTCCAGCCGTATGGCCATTTTTGAGCCTGGCCCGGCGCCAAGTGGGAAAGGGTGGTGTCGAGGCTGAAGGCAGCAGGAAAGCCTGCAGCCCCCAGGTCTGTGGGGCTACGCAAGCGGTTCCCAAAGAGCTTTAGAACAAGGCATAGTTTTTCCCTGCTGGCTCTTTTGGGGGGAGACATATCTCCAGCCATAGGCCATTTTTGTGCCTAGCGCGGCGCCAAGTGGGAAAGGGTGTTGTCGAGGCTGAAGGCAGCAGGAGAGCCTGCAGCCCCCAGGTCTGTGGGGCCAAGCAAGCGGTTCCCAAAGAGCTTTAGAACAAGGCATAGTTTTCCCTGATGGCTCTTTGGGCGGGCGAGACCCATCTCCAGCCGTATGTCCATTTTTGTGCCTGGCGCGGTGCGTAGTGGTAAAGGGTGGTTTTGACGCTGAAGGCAGCAGGAAAGCCCGCAGCCCCCAGGTCTGTGGGGCCAAGCAAGCGGTTCCCAAAGAGCTTTAGAACAAGGCATAGTTTTCCCTGATGGCTCTTTGGGCGGGCGACCCATCTCCAGCCGTATGGCCATTTTTGTGCCTGGCGCGACGCCAAGTAGGAAAGGGTGGCTTTGAGGCTGAAGGCAGCAGGAAAGCACGCAGCCCCCAGGTCTGTGGGGCTACGCAAGCGGTTCCCAAAGAGCTTTAGAACAAGGCATAGTTTTCCCTGATGGCTCTTTGGGCATGGGACCCATCTCCAGCCGTATGGCCATTTTTGTGCCTGGCGCGGTGCGTAGTGGGAAAGGGTGGTTTTGAGGCTGAAGGCAGCAGGAAAGCCCGCAGCCCCCAGGTCTGTGGGGCTACGCAAGCGGTTCCCAAAGAGCTTTAGAACAAGGCATAGTTTTCCCTGCTGGCTCTTTGGGCGGGGGACCCATCTCCAGCCGTATGGCCATTTTTGTCCCTGGCCCGGCGCCAAGTGGGAAAGGGTGGTGTCGAGGCTGAAGGCAGGAGCAAAGCCTGCAGCCCTAAGGTCTGTGGGGCTACGCAAGCGGTTCCCAAAGAGCTTTAGAACAAGGCATAGTTTTCCCTGCTGGCTCTTTGGGCATGGGACCCATCTCCAGCCATAGGCCATTTTTGTGCCTGCCGCGGTGCCAAGTGGGAAAGGGTGGTGTCGAGGCTGAAGGCAGCAGGAAAGCCTGCAGCCCCCAGGTCTGTGGGGCTACGCAAGCGGTTCCCAAAGAGCTTTAGAACAAGGCCTAGTTTTCCCTGCTGGCTCTTTGGGCGGGGGACCCATCTCCAGCCATAGGCCATTATTGTGCCTGGCGCGGTGCCAAGTGGGAAAGGGTGTCTTTGAGGCTGAAGGCAGCAGGAAAGCCTGCAGCCCCCAGGTCTGTGGGGCTACGCAAGCGGTTCCCAAAGAGCTTTAGAACAAGGCATAGTTTTCCCTGCTTGTTCTTTGGGCGGGGGACCCATCTCCAGCCGTATGGCCATTTTTGTGCCTGGCGCGGTGCGTAGTGGGAAAGGGTGGTTTTGAGGCTGAAGGCAGCAGGAAAGCCCGCAGCCCCCAGGTCTGTGGGGCTACGCAAGCGGTTCCCAAAGAGCTTTAGAACAAGGCATAGTTTTCACTGCTGGCTCTTTGGGCATGGGACCCATCTCCAGCCGTATGGCCATTTTTGTGCCTGGCGCGACGCCAAGTGGGAAAGGGTGGCTTTGAGGCTGAAGGCAGCAGGAAAGCCCGCAGCCCCCAGGTCTGTGGGGCTACGCAAGCGGTTCCCAAAGAGCTTTAGAACAAGGCATAGTTTTCCCTGCTGGCTCTTTGGGCATGGGACCCATCTCCAGCCGTATGGCCATTTCTGTGCCTGGCGCGGTGCGTAGTGGGAAAGGGTGGTTTTGACGCTGAAGGCAGCAGGAAAGCCCGCAGCCCCCAGGTCTGTGGGGCTACGCAAGCGGTTCCCAAAGAGCTTTAGAACAAGGCATAGTTTTCCCTGCTGGCTCTTTGGGCGGGGGACCCATCTCCAGCCGTATGGCCATTTTTGTGCCTGGCGCGGCGCCAAGTGGGAAAGGGTGGCTTTGAGGCTGAAGGCAGCAGCAAAGCCTGCAGCCCTAAGGTCTGTGGGGCTACGCAAGCGGTTCCCAAAGAGCTTTAGAACAAGGCATAGTTTTCCCTGCTGGCTCTTTGGGCATGGGACCCATCTCCAGCCATAGGCCATTTTTGTGCCTGGCGCGGTGCCAAGTGGGAAAGGGTGCTGTCGAGGCTGAAGGCAGCAGGAAAGCCTGCAGCCCCCAGGTCTGTGAGGCTACGCAAGCGGTTCCCAAAGAGCTTTAGAACAAGGCCTAGTTTTCCCTGCTGGCTCTTTTGGCGGGGGACCCATCTCCAGCCGTATGGCTATTTTTGTGCCTGGCGCGGTGCGTAGTGGGAAAGGGTGGTTTTGAGGCTGAAGGCAGCAGGAAAGCCCGCAGCCCCCAGGTCTGTGGGGCTATGCAAGCGGTTCCCAAAGAGCTTTAGAACAAGGCATAGTTTTCCCTGCTGGCTCTTTGGGCGGGGGACCCATCTCCAGCCATAGACCATTTTTGTGCCTGGCGCGGTGCGTAGTGGGAAAGGGTCGTTTTGAGGCTGAAGGCAGCAGGAAAGCCCGCAGCCCCCAGGTCTGTGGGGCTACGCAAGCGGTTCCCAAAGAGCTTTAGAACAAGGCATAGTTTTCCCTGCTGGCTCTTTTGGCAGGGGACCCATCTCCAGCCGTATGGCCATTTTTGTCCCTGGCGCGGCGCCAAGTGGGAAAGGGTGCTGTCGAGGCTGAAGGCAGCAGCAAAGCCTGCAGCCCCCAGGTCTGTGGGGCCAAGCAAGCGGTTCAAAAAGAGCTTTAGAACAAGGCATAGTTTTCCCTGCTGGCTCTTTGGGCATGGGAACCATCTCCAGCCATAGGCCATTTTTGTGCCTGGCGCGACGCCAAGTGGGAAAGGGTGCTGTCGAGGCTGAAGGCAGCAGGAAAGCCCGCAGCCCCCAGGTCTCTGGGGCTACGCAAGCGGTTCCCAAAGAGCTTTAGAACAAGGCATAGTTTTCCCTGATGGCTCTTTGGGCATGGGACCCATCTCCAGCCATATGGCCATTTTTGTGCCTGGCGCGGTGCGTAGTGGGAAAGGGTGGTTTTGAGGCTGAAGGCAGCAGGAAAGCCCGCAGCCCCCAGGTCTGTGGGGCTACGCAAGCGGTTCCCAAAGAGCTTTAGAACAAGGCATAGTTTTCCCTGCTGGCTCTTTGGGCGGGGGACCCATCTCCAGCCGTATGGCCATTTTTGTCCCTGGCCCGGCGCCAAGTGGGAAAGGGTGGTGTCGAGGCTGAAGGCAGGAGCAAAGCCTGCAGCCCTAAGGTCTGTGGGGTTACGCAAGCGGTTCCCAAAGAGCTTTAGAACAAGGCATAGTTTTCCCTGCTGGCTCTTTGGGCATGGGACCCATCTCCAGCCATAGGCCATTTTTGTGCCTGGCGCGGCGCCAAGTGGGAAAGGGTGGTTTTGAGGCTGAAGGCAGCAGCAAAGCCTGCAGCCCCCAGGTCTGTGGGGCTACGCAAGCGGTTCCCAAAGAGCTTTAGAACAAGGCATAGTTTTCCCTGCTGGCTCTTTGGGCGGGGGACCCATCTCCAGCCGTATGGCCATTTTTGTGCCTGGCGCGGCGCCAAGTGGGAAAGGGTGGTGTCGAGGCTGAAGGCAGCAGGAAAGCCTGCAGCCCCCAGGTCTGTGGGGCTACGCAAGTGGTTCCCAAAGAGCTTTAGAACAAGGCATAGTTTTCCCTGCTGGCTCCTTAGGCGGGGGACCCATCTCCAGCCGTATGGCCATTTTTGGGCCTGGCGAGGCACCAAGTGGGAAAGGGTGGCTTTGAGGCTGAAGGCAGCAGGAAAGCCCGCAGCCCCCAGGTCTGTGGGGCTACGCAAGCGGTTCCCAAAGAGCTTTAGAACAAGGCATAGTTTTCCCTGCTGGCTCTTTGGGTGGGGGACCCATCTCCAGCCGTATGGCCATTTTTGTGCCTGGCGCGGCGCCAAGTGGGAAAGGGTGGTTTTGAGGCTGAAGGCAGCAGGAAAGCCCGCAGCCCCCAGGTCTGTGGGGCTACGCAAGCGGTTCCCAAAGAGCTTTAGAACAAGGCATAGTTTTCCCTGCTGGCTCTTTGGGCGGGGGACCCATCTCCAGCCGTATGGCCATTTTTGTGCCTAGCGCGGCGCCAAGTGGGAAAGGGTGCTGTCGAGGCTGAAGGCAGCAGGAAAGCCCGCAGCCCCCAGGTCTGTGGGGCCAAGCAAGCGGTTCCCAAAGAGCTTTAGAACAAGGCATAGTTTTCCCTGATGGCTCTTTGGGCGGGGGACCCATCTCCAGCCATAGGCCATTTTTGTGCCTGGCGCGACGCCAAGTGGGAAAGGGTGGCTTTGAGGCTGAAGGTAGCAGGAAAGCCTGCAGCCCCCAGGTCTGTGGGGCTACGCAAGCGGTTCCCAAAGAGCTTTAGAACAAGGCATAGTTTTCCCTGCTGGCTCCTTGGGAGGGGGACCCATCTCCATCCATATGGCCATTTTTGAGCCTGGCGCGGCGCCAAGTGGGAAAGGGTGGTGTCGAGTCTGAAGGCAGCAGGAAAGCCCGCAGCCCCCAGGTCTGTGGGGCTACGCAAGCGGTTCCCAAAGAGCTTTAGAACAAGGCATAGTTTTCCCTGCTGGCTCTTTGGGCGGGGGACCCATCTCCAGCCGTATGGCCATTTTTGTGCCTCATGCGGCGCCAAGTGGGAAAGGGTGGTGTCGAGGCTGAAGGCAGCAGGAAAGCCTGCAGTCCCCAGGTCTGTGGGGCTATGGAAGCGGTTCCCAAAGTGCTTTAGAACAAGGCCTAGATTTCCCTGCTGGCTCTTTGGGCGGGGGACCCATCTCCAGCCATAGACCATTTTTGTGCCTAGCGCGGCGCCAAGTGGGGAAGGGTGGTTTTGAGGCTGAAGGCAGCAGGAAAGCCCGCAGCCCCCAGGTCTGTGGGACAACGCAAGCGGTTCCCAAAGAGCTTTAGAACAAGGCATAGTTTTCCCTGCTGGCTCTTTGGGCATGGGACCCATCTCCAGCCATAGGCCATTTTTGTGCCTGATGGGGCGCCAAGTGGGAAAGGGTGGCTTTGAGGCTGAAGGCAGCAGGAAAGCCTGCAGCCCCCAGGTCTGTGGGCCTACGCAAGCGGTTCCCAAAGAGCTTTAGAACAAGGCATAGTTTTCACTGCTGGCTCTTTGGGCGGGGGACCCATCTCCAGCCGTATGGCCATTTTTGAGCCTGGCGTGGCGCCAAGCGGGAAAGGGTGGTGTCGAGGCTGAAGGCAGCAGGAAAGCCTGCAGCCCCCAGGTCTGTGGGGCTACGCAAGCGGTTCCCAAAGAGCTTTAGAACAAGGCATAGTTTTCCCTGCTGGCTCTTTTGGGGGGAGACATATCTCCAGCCATAGGCCATTTTTGTGCCTAGCGCGGCGCCAAGTGGGAAAGGGTGTTGTCGAGGCTTAAGGCAGCAGGAGAGCCTGCAGCCCCCAGGTCTGTGTTGCCAAGCAAGCGGTTCCCAAAGAGCTTTAGAACAAGGCATAGTTTTCCCTGCTGGCTCTTTTGGCAGGGGACCCATCTCCAGCCATATGGCCATTTTTGTGCCTGGCGCGGCGCCAAGTGGGAAAGGGTGCTGTCGAGGCTGAAGGCAGCAGCAAAGCCTGCAGCCCCCAGGTCTGTGGGGCTACGCAAGCGGTTCCCAAAGAGCTTTAGAACAAGGCCTAGTTTTCCCTGCTGGCTCTTTGGGCGGGGGACCCATCTCCAGCCGTATGGCTATTTTTGTGCCTGGCGCGGTGCGTAGTGGGAAAGGGTGGTTTTGAGGCTGAAGGCAGCAGGAAAGCCCGCAGCCCCCAGGTCTGTGGGGCTATGCAAGCGGTTCCCAAAGAGCTTTAGAACAAGGCATAGTTTTCCCTGCTGGCTCTTTGGGCGGGGGACCCATCTCCAGCCGTATGGCCATTTTTGTGCCTGGCGCGGTGCGTAGTGGGAAAGGGTGGTTTTGAGGCTGAAGGCAGCAGGAAAGCCCGCAGCCCCCAGGTCTGTGGGGCTACGCAAGCGGTTCCCAAAGAGCTTTAGAACAAGGCATAGTTTTCCCTGCTGGCTCTTTGGGTGGGGGACCCATCTCCAGCCGTATGGCCATTTTTGTGCCTGATGCGGCGCCAAGTGGGAAAGGGTGCTGTCGAGGCTGAAGGCAGCAGGAAAGCCCGCAGCCCCCAGGTCTGTGGGGCCAAGCAAGCGGTTCCCAAAGAGCTTTAGAACAAGGCATAGTTTTCCCTGATGGCTCTTTGGGCGGGGGACCCATCTCCAGCCATAGGCCATTTTTGTGCCTGGCGCGACGCCAAGTGGGAAAGGGTGGCTTTGAGGCTGAAGGTAGCATGAAAGCCTGGAGCCCCCAGGTCTGTGGGGCTACGCAAGCGGTTCCCAAAGAGCTTTAGAACAAGGCATAGTTTTCCCTGATGGCTCTTTGGGCGGGGGACCCATCTCCAGTCGTATGGCTATTTTTATGCCTGGCGCGGTGCGTAGTGGGAAAGGGTGGTTTTGAGGCTGAAGGCAGCAGGAAAGCCCGCAGCCCCCAGGTCTGTGGGGCTACGCAAGCGGTTCCCAAAGAGCTTTAGAACAAGGCATAGTTTTCCCTGCTGGCTCTTTGGGCGGGGGACCCATCTCCAGCCGTATGGCCATTTTTGTGCCTGGCGCGGCGCCAAGTGGGAAAGGGTGGTTTTGAGGCTGAAGGCAGCAGGAAAGCCCGCAGCCCCCAGGTCTGTGGGGCTACGCAAGCGGTTCCCAAAGAGCTTTAGAACAAGGCATAGTTTTCCCTGCTGGCTCTTTGGGCGGGGGACCCATCTCCAGCCGTATGGCCATTTTTGTGCCTGATGCGGCGCCAAGTGGGAAAGGGTGCTGTCGAGGCTGAAGGCAGCAGGAAAGCCCGCAGCCCCCAGGTCTGTGGGGCCAAGCAAGCGGTTCCCAAAGAGCTTTAGAACAAGGCATAGTTTTCCCTGATGGCTCTTTGGGCGGGGGACCCATCTCCAGCCATAGGCCATTTTTGTGCCTGGCGCGACGCCAAGTGGGAAAGGGTGGCTTTGAGGCTGAAGGTAGCATGAAAGCCTGGAGCCCCCAGGTCTGTGGGGCTACGCAAGCGGTTCCCAAAGAGCTTTAGAACAAGGCATAGTTTTCCCTGCTGGCTCCTTGGGCGGGGGACCCATCTCCAGCCGTATGGCCATTTTTGTGCCTGGCGCGGCGCCAAGTGGGGAAGGGTGGTGTCGAGTCTGAAGGCAGCAGGAAAGCCCGCAGCCCCCAGGTCTGTGGGGCTACGCAAGCGGTTCCCAAAGAGCTTTAGAACAAGGCATAGTTTTCCCTGCTGGCTCTTTGGGCGGGGGACCCATCTCCAGCCGTATGGCCATTTTTGTGCCTCATGCGGCGCCAAGTGGGAAAGGGTGGCTTTGAGGCTGAAGGCAGCAGGAAAGCCTGCAGCCCCCAGGTCTGTGGGGCTATGGAAGCGGTTCCCAAAGTGCTTTAGAACAAGGCCTAGATTTCCCTGCTGGCTCTTTGGGCGGGGGACCCATCTCCAGCCATAGACCATTTTTGTGCCTAGCGCGGCGCCAAGTGGGAAAGGGTGGCTTTGAGGCTGAAGGCAGCAGGAAAGCCTGCAGCCCCCAGGTCTGTGGGCCTACGCAAGCGGTTCCCAAAGAGCTTTAGAACAAGGCATAGTTTTCCCTGCTGGCTCTTTTGGGGGGAGACATATCTCCAGCCATAGGCCATTTTTGTGCCTAGCGCGGCGCCAAGTGGGAAAGGGTGTTGTCGAGGCTGAAGGCAGCAGGAGAGCCTGCAGCCCCCAGGTCTGTGGGGCCAAGCAAGCGGTTCCCAAAGAGCTTTAGAACAAGGCATAGTTTTCACTGCTGGCTCTTTGGGCGGGGGAGCCATCTCCAGCCGTATGGCCATTTTTGAGCCTGGCGTGGCGCCAAGCGGGAAAGGGTGGTGTCGAGGCTGAAGGCAGCAGGAAAGCCTGCAGCCCCCAGGTCTGTGGGGCTACGCAAGCGGTTCCCAAAGAGCTTTAGAACAAGGCATAGTTTTCCCTGCTGGCTCTTTTGGGGGGAGACATATCTCCAGCCATAGGCCATTTTTGTGCCTAGCGCGGCGCCAAGTGGGAAAGGGTGTTGTCGAGGCTGAAGGCAGCAGGAGAGCCTGCAGCCCCCAGGTCTGTGGGGCCAAGCAAGCGGTTCCCAAAGAGCTTTAGAACAAGGCATAGTTTTCCCTGCTGGCTCTTTGGGCGGGCGACCCATCTCCAGCCGTATGTCCATTTTTGTGCCTGGCGCGGTGCGTAGTGGTAAAGGGTGGTTTTGACGCTGAAGGCAGCAGGAAAGCCCGCAGCCCCCAGGTCTGTGGGGCCAAGCAAGCGGTTCCCAAAGAGCTTTAGAACAAGGCATAGTTTTCCCTGATGGCTCTTTGGGCATGGGACCCATCTCCAGTCATAGGCCATTTTTGTGTCTGGCGCGACGCCAAGTAGGAAAGGGTGGCTTTGAGGCTGAAGGCAGCAGGAAAGCCCGCAGCCCCCAGGTCTGTGGGGCTACGCAAGCGGTTCCCAAAGAGCTTTAGAACAAGGCATAGTTTTCCCTGATGGCTCTTTGGGCATGGGACCCATCTCCAGCCATAGGCCATTTTTGTGCCTGATGCGGCGCCAAGTGGGATAGGGTGGCTTTGAGGCTGAAGGCAGGAGCAAAGCCTGCAGCCCTAAGGTCTGTGGGGCTACGCAAGCGGTTCCCAAAGAGCTTTAGAACAAGGCATAGTTTTCCCTGCTGGCTCTTTGGGCATGGGACCCATCTCCAGCCGTATGGCCATTTTTGTGCCTGGCGCGGTGCCAAGTGGGAAAGGGTGCTGTCGAGGCTGAAGGCAGCAGGAAAGCCTGCAGCCCCCAGGTCTGTGGGGCTACGCAAGCGGTTCCCAAAGAGCTTTAGAACAAGGCATAGTTTTCCCTGCTGGCTCTTTGGGCGGGGGACCCATCTCCAGCCGTATGGCTATTTTTGTGCCTGGCGCGGTGCGTAGTGGGAAAGGGTGGTTTTGAGGCTGAAGGCAGCAGGAAAGCCCGCAGCCCCCAGGTCTGTGGGGCTATGCAAGCGGTTCCCAAAGAGCTTTAGAACAAGGCATAGTTTTCCCTGCTGGCTCTTTGGGCGGGGGATCCATCTCCAGCCATAGACCATTTTTGTGCCTGGCGCGGTGCGTAGTGGGAAAGGGTGGTTTTGAGGCTGAAGGCAGCAGGAAAGCCCGCAGCCCCCAGGTCTGTGGGGCTACGCAAGCGGTTCCCAAAGAGCTTTAGAACAAGGCATAGTTTTCCCTGCTGGCTCTTTTGGCAGGGGACCCATCTCCAGCCGTATGGCCATTTTTGTCCCTGGCGCGGCGCCAAGTGGGAAAGGGTGCTGTCGAGGCTGAAGGCAGCAGCAAAGCCTGCAGCCCCCAGGTCTGTGGGGCCAAGCAAGCGGTTCAAAAAGAGCTTTAGAACAAGGCATAATTTTCCCTGATGGCTCTTTGGGCATGGGACCCATCTCCAGCCATAGGCCATTTTTGTGCCTGGCGCGACGCCAAGTGGGAAAGGGTGTCTTTGAGGCTGAAGGCAGCAGGAAAGCCTGCAGCCCCCAGGTCTGTGGGGCTACGCAAGCGGTTCCCAAAGAGCTTTAGAACAAGGCATAGTTTTCCCTGATGGCTCTTTGGGCATGGGACCCATCTCCAGCCGTATGGCCATTTTTGTGCCTGACAGGGCGCCAAGTGGGATAGGGTGGCTTTGAGGCTGAAGGCAGGAGTAAAGCCTGCAGCCCTAAGGTCTGTGAGGCTACGCAAGCGGTTCCCAAAGAGCTTTAGAACAAGGCATAGTTTTCCCTGCTGGCTCTTTGGGCATGGGACCCATCTCCAGCCGTATGGCCATTTTTGTGCCTGGCGCGGTGCCAAGTGGGAAAGGGTGCTGTCGAGGCTGAAGGCAGCAGGAAAGCCTGCAGCCCCCAGGTCTGTGGGGCTACGCAAGCGGTTCCCAAAGAGCTTTAGAACAAGGCCTAGTTTTCCCTGCTGGCTCTTTGGGCGGGGGACCCATCTCCAGCCGTATGGCTATTTTTGTGCCTGGCGCGGTGCGTAGTGGGAAAGGGTGGTTTTGAGGCTGAAGGCAGCAGGAAAGCCCGCAGCCCCCAGGTCTGTGGGGCTATGCAAGCGGTTCCCAAAGAGCTTTAGAACAAGGCATAGTTTTCCCTGCTGGCTCTTTGGGCGGGGGAGCCATCTCCAGCCATAGACCATTATTGTGCCTGGCGCGGTGCGTAGTGGGAAAGGGTGGTTTTGAGGCTGAAGGCAGCAGGAAAGCCCGCAGCCCCCAGGTCTGTGGGGCTACGCAAGCGGTTCCCAAAGAGCTTTAGAACAAGGCATAGTTTTCCCTGCTGGCTCTTTTGGCAGGGGACCCATCTCCAGCCGTATGGCCATTTTTGTCCCTGGCGCGGAGCCAAGTGGGAAAGGGTGCTGTCGAGGCTGAAGGCAGCAGCAAAGCCTGCAGCCCCCAGGTCTGTGGGGCCAAGCAAGCGGTTCAAAAAGAGCTTTAGAACAAGGCATAATTTTCCCTGATGGCTCTTTGGGCATGGGACCCATCTCCAGCCATAGGCCATTTTTGTGCCTGGCGCGGCGCCAAGTGGGAAAGGGTGTTTTTGACGCTGAAGGCAGCAGGAAAGCCCGCAGCCCCCAGGTCTGTGCGGCTACGCAAGCGGTTCCCAAAGAGCTTTAGAACAAGGCATAGTTTTCCCTACTGGCTCTTTGGGCGGGAGACCCATCTCCAGCCATAGGCCATTTTTGTGCCTGGCGCGACGCCAAGTGGGAAAGGGTGTTGTCGAGGCTGAAGGCAGCAGGAAAGCCCGCAGCCCCCAGGTCTGTGGGGCTACGCAAGCGGTTCCCAAAGAGCTTTAGAACAAGGCATAGTTTTCCCTGATGGCTCTTTGGGCATGGGACCCATCTCCAGCCGTATGGCCATTTTTGTGCCTGGCGCGGTGCGTAGTGGGAAAGGGTGGTTTTGACGCTGAAGGCAGCAGGAAAGCCCGCAGCCCCCAGGTCTGTGGGGCTACGCAAGCGGTTCCCAAAGAGCTTTAGAACAAGGCATAGTTTTCCCTGCTGGCTCTTTGGGCGGGGGACCCATCTCCAGCCGTATGGCCATTTTTGAGCCTGGCGCGGCGCCAAGTGGGAAAGGGTGGTGTCGAGGCTGAAGGCAGGAGCAAAGCCTGCAGCCCTAAGGTCTGTGGGGCTACGCAAGCGGTTCCCAAAGAGCTTTAGAACAAGGCATAGTTTTCCCTGCTGGCTCTTTGGGCATGGGACCCATCTCCAGCCATAGGCCATTTTTGTGCCTGGCGCGGTGCCAAGTGGGAAAGGGTGCTGTCGGGGCTAAGGGCAGCAGGAAAGCCTGCAGCCCCCAGGTCTGTGGGGCTACGCAAGCGGTTCCCAAAGAGCTTTAAAACAAGGCATAGTTTTCCCAGCTGCCTCTTAGGGCATGGGACCCATCTCCAGCCATAGGCCATTTTTGTGCCTGGCGCGACGCCAAGTGGGAAAGGGTGCTGTCGAGGCTGAAGGCAGCAGCAAAGCCTGCAGCCCCCAGGTCTGTGGGGCCAAGCAAGCGGTTCAAAAAGAGCTTTAGAACAAGGCATAATTTTCCCTGATGGCTCTTTGGGCATGGGACCCATCTCCAGCCATAGGCCATTTTTGTGCCTGGCGCGACGCCAAGTGGGAAAGGGTGCTGTCGAGGCTGAAGGCAGCAGGAAAGCCCGCCGCCCCCAGGTCTGTGGGGCTACGCAAGCGGTTCCCAAAGAGCTTTAGAACAAGGCATAGTTTTCCCTGATGGCTCTTTGGGCATGGGACCCATCTCCAGCCGTATGGCCATTTTTGTGCCTGGCGCGGTGCGTAGTGGGAAAGGGTGGTTTTGACGCTGAAGGCAGCAGGAAAGCCCGCAGCCCCCAGGTCTGTGGGGCTACGCAAGCGGTTCCCAAAGAGCTTTAGAACAAGGCATAGTTTTCCCTGCTGGCTCTTTGGGCGGGGGACCCATCTCCAGCCGTATGGCCATTTTTGAGCCTGGCGCGGCGCCAAGTGGGAAAGGGTGGTGTCGAGGCTGAAGGCAGGAGCAAAGCCTGCAGCCCTAAGGTCTGTGGGGCTACGCAAGCGGTTCCCAAAGAGCTTTAGAACAAGGCATAGTTTTCCCTGCTGGCTCTTTGGGCATGGGACCCATCTCCAGCCATAGGCCATTTTTGTGCCTGGCGCGGTGCCAAGTGGGAAAGGGTGCTGTCGGGGCTAAGGGCAGCAGGAAAGCCTGCAGCCCCCAGGTCTGTGGGGCTACGCAAGCGGTTCCCAAAGAGCTTTAAAACAAGGCATAGTTTTCCCAGCTGCCTCTTAGGGCATGGGACCCATCTCCAGCCATAGGCCATTTTTGTGCCTGGCGCGACGCCAAGTGGGAAAGGGTGCTGTCGAGGCTGAAGGCAGCAGGAAAGCCTGCAGCCCCCAGGTCTGTGGGGCTACGCAAGCGGTTCCCAAAGAGCTTTAGAACAAGGCCTAGTTTTCCCTGCTGGCTCTTTGGGCGGGGGACCCATCTCCAGCCGTATGGCTATTTTTGTGCCTGCGCGGTGCGTAGTGGGAAAGGGTGGTTTTGAGGCTGAAGGCAGCAGGAAAGCCTGCAGCCCCCAGGTCTGTGGGGCTATGCAAGCGGTTCCCAAAGAGCTTTAGAACAAGGCATAGTTTTCCCTGCTGGCTCTTTGGGCGGGGGACCCATCTCCAGCCGTATGGCCATTTTTGTGCCTGGCGCGGTGCGTAGTGGGAAAGGGTAGTTTTGAGGCTGAAGGCAGCAGGAAAGCCCGCAGCCCCCAGGTCTGTGGGGCTACGCAAGCGGTTTCCAAAGAGCTTTAGAACAAGGCATAGTTTTCCCTGCTGGCTCTTTGGGCGGGGGACCCATCTCCAGCCGTATGGCCATTTTTGTGCCTGGCGAGGCACCAAGTGGGAAAGGGTGGTGTCGAGGCTGAAGGCAGGAGCAAAGCCTGCAGCCCCAAGGTCTGTGGGGCTACGCAAGCGGTTCCCAAAGAGCTTTAGAACAAGGCATAGTTTTCCCTGATGGCTCTTTGGGCATGGGACCCATCTCCAGTCGTATGGCTATTTTTATGCCTGGCGCGGTGCGTAGTGGGAAAGGGTGGTTTTGAGGCTGAAGGCAGCAGGAAAGCCCGCAGCCCCCAGGTCTGTGGGGCTACGCAAGCGGTTCCCAAAGAGCTTTAGAACAAGGCATAGTTTTCCCTGCTGGCTCTTTGGGCGGGGGACCCATCTCCAGCCGTATGGCCATTTTTGTGCCTGGCGCGGCGCCAAGTGGGAAAGGGTGGCTTTGAGCCTGAAGGCAGGAGGAAAGCCCGCAGCCCCCAGGTCTGTGGGGCTACGCAAGCGGTTCCCAAAGAGCTTTAGAACAAGGCATAGTTTTCCCTGCTGGCTCTTTGGGCGGGGGACCCATCTCCAGCCGTATGGCCATTTTTGTGCCTGATGCGGCGCCAAGTGGGAAAGGGTGCTGTCGAGGCTGAAGGCAGCAGGAAAGCCCGCAGCCCCCAGGTCTGTGGGGCCAAGCAAGCGGTTCCCAAAGAGCTTTAGAACAAGGCATAGTTTTCCCTGATGGCTCTTTGGGCATGGGACCCATCTCCAGCCATAGGCCATTTTTGTGCCTGGCGCGACGCCAAGTGGGAAAGGGTGGCTTTGAGGCTGAAGGCAGCAGGAAAGCCTGCAGCCCCCAGGTCTGTGGGGCTACGCAAGCGGTTCCCAAAGAGCTTTAGAACAAGGCATAGTTTTCCCTGCTGGCTCCTTGGGCGGGGGACCCATCTCCAGCCATATGGCCATTTTTGAGCCTGGCGCGGCGCCAAGTGCGGAAGGGTGGTGTCGAGTCTGAAGGGAGCAGGAAAGCCCGCAGCCCCCAGGTCTGTGGGGCTACGCAAGCGGTTCCCAAAGAGCTTTAGAACAAGGCATAGTTTTCCCTGCTGGCTCTTTGGGCGGGGGACCCATCTCCAGCCGTATGGCCATTTTTGTGCCTGATGCGGCGCCAAGTGGGAAAGGGTGGTGTCGAGGCTGAAGGCAGCAGAAAAGCCTGCAGCCCCCAGGTCTGTGGGGCTATGGAAGCGGTTCCCAAAGTGCTTTAGAACAAGGCCTAGATTTCCCTGCTCGCTCTTTGGGCGGGGGACCCATCTCCAGCCATAGACCATTTTTGTGCCTAGCGCGGCGCCAAGTGGGAAAGGGTGGTGTCGAGGCTGAAGGCAGCAGGAAAGCCCGCAGCCCCCAGGTCTGTGGGTCTACGCAAGCGGTTCCCAAAGAGCTTTAGAACAAGGCATAGTTTTCCCTGCTGGCTCTTAGGGCATGGGACCCATCTCCAGCCGTATGGCCATTTTTGTGCCTGATGGGGCGCCAAGTGGGAAAGGGTGGCTTTGAGGCTGAAGGCAGCAGGAAAGCCTGCAGCCCCCAGGTCTGTGGGCCTACGCAAGCGGTTCCCAAAGAGCTTTAGAACAAGGCATAGTTTTCCCTGCTGGCTCTTTGGGCGGGGGACCCATCTCCAGCCGTATGGCCATTTTTGTGCCTGGCGCGGCGCCAAGTGGGAAAGGGTGCTGTCGAGGCTGAAGGCAGCAGCAAAGCCTGCAGCCCCCAGGTCTGTGGGGCTACGCAAGTGGTTCCCAAAGAGCTTTAGAACAAGGCATAGTTTTCCCTGCTGGCTCTTTGGGCGGGGAACCCATCTCCAGCCGTATGGCCATTTTTGTGCCTGGCGCGGCGCCAAGTGGGAAAGGGTGGTGTCGAGGCTGAAGGCAGCAGGAAAGCCTGCAGCCCCCAGGTCTGTGGGGCTACGCAAGCGGTTCCCAAAGAGCTTTAGAACAAGGCATAGTTTTCCCTGCTGGCTCTTTGGGCATGGGACCCATCTCCAGCCATAGGCCATTTTTCTACCTGGCGCGACGCCAAGTGGGAAAGGGTGGCTTTGAGGCTGAAGGTAGCAGGAAAGCCTGCAGCCCCCAGGTCTGTGGGGCTACGCAAGCGGTTCCCAAAGAGCTTTAGAACAAGGCCTAGTTTTCCCTGCTGGCTCCTTGGGCGGGGGACCCATCTCCAGCCATATGGCCATTTTTGAGCCTGGCGCGGCGCCAAGTGGGGAAGGGTGGTGTCGAGTCTGAAGGTAGCAGGAAAGCCTGCAGCCCCCAGGTCTGTGGGGCTATGGAAGCGGTTCCCAAAGTGCTTTAGAACAAGGCCTAGATTTCCCTGCTGGCTCCTTGGGCGGGGGACCCATCTCCAGCCATAGGCCATTTTTGTGCCTGGCGCGACGCCAAGTAGGAAAGGGTGGCTTTGAGGCTGAAGGCAGCAGGAAAGCCCGCAGCCCCCAGGTCTGTGGGTCTACGCAAGCGGTTCCCAAAGAGCTTTAGAACAAGGCATAGTTTTCCCTGCTGGCTCTTTGGGCGGGGGACCCATCTCCAGCCGTATGGCCATTTTTGTGCCTGGCCCGGCGCCAAGTGGGAAAGGGTGGTGTCGAGGCTGAAGGCAGCAGGAAAGCCCGCAGCCCCCACGTCTGTGGGGCCAAGCAAGCGGTTCCCAAAGAGCTTTAGAACAAGGCATAGTTTTCCCTGCTGGCTCTTTGGGCATGGGACCCATCTCCAGCCATAGGCCATTTTTGTGCCTGGCGCGGCGCCAAGTGGGAAAGGGTGGTGTCGAGGCTGAAGGCAGCAGGAAAGCCTGCAGCCCCCAGGTCTGTGGGGCCAAGCAAGCGGTTCCCAAAGAGCTTTAGAACAAGGCATAGTTTCCCCTGCTGGCTCTTTTGGCATGGGACCCATCTCCAGCCATAGGCCATTTTTGTGCCTGGCGCGGCGCCAAGTGGGAAAGGGTGCTGTCGAGGCTGAAGGCAGCAGGAAAGCCCGCAGCCCCCAGGTCTGTGGGGCTACGCAAGCGGTTCCCAAAGAGCTTTAGAACAAGGCATAGTTTTCCCTGCTGGCTCTTTGGGCGGGGGACCCATCTCCAGCCATATGGCCATTTTTGTGCCTGGCGCATTGCCAAGTGGGAAAGGGTGGTGTCGAGGCTGAAGGCAGCAGGAAAGCCCGCATCCCCCAGGTCTGTGCGGCTACGGAAGCGGTTCCCAAAGAGCTTTGGAACAAGGCATAGTTTTCCCTGCTGGCTCTTTGGGCGGGGGACCCATCTCCAGCCGTATGGCCATTTTTGTGCCTGGTGCGGCGCCAAGTGGGAAAGGGAGGTGTCGAGGCTGAAGGCAGCAGGAAAGCCCACAGCCCCCAGGTCTGTGGGGCTACACAAGCGGTTCCCAAAGAGCTTTAGAACAAGGCATAGTTTTCCCTGCTGGCTCCTTGGGCGGGGGACCCATCTCCAGTTGTATGGCTATTTTTATGCCTGGCGCGGTGCGTAGTGGGAAAGGGTGGTGTCGAGGCTGAAGGCAGCAGGAAAGCCTGCAGCCCCCAGGTCTGTGGGGCTACGCAAGCGGTTTCCAAAGAGCTTTAGAACAAGGCATAGTTTTCCCTGCTGGCTCTTTGGGCGGGGGACCCATCTCCAGCCGTATGGCCATTTTTGTGCCTGGCGAGGCACCAAGTGGGAAAGGGTGGTGTCGAGGCTGAAGGCAGGAGCAAAGCCTGCAGCCCCAAGGTCTGTGGGGCTACGCAAGCGGTTCCCAAAGAGCTTTAGAACAAGGCATAGTTTTCCCTGATGGCTCTTTGGGCATGGGACCCATCTCCAGTCGTATGGCTATTTTTATGCCTGGCGCGGTGCGTAGTGGGAAAGGGTGGTTTTGAGGCTGAAGGCAGCAGGAAAGCCCGCAGCCCCCAGGTCTGTGGGGCTACGCAAGCGGTTCCCAAAGAGCTTTAGAACAAGGCATAGTTTTCCCTGCTGGCTCTTTGGGCGGGGGACCCATCTCCAGCCGTATGGCCATTTTTGTGCCTGGCGCGGCGCCAAGTGGGAAAGGGTGGCTTTGAGCCTGAAGGCAGGAGGAAAGCCCGCAGCCCCCAGGTCTGTGGGGCTACGCAAGCGGTTCCCAAAGAGCTTTAGAACAAGGCATAGTTTTCCCTGCTGGCTCTTTGGGCGGGGGACCCATCTCCAGCCGTATGGCCATTTTTGTGCCTGATGCGGCGCCAAGTGGGAAAGGGTGCTGTCGAGGCTGAAGGCAGCAGGAAAGCCCGCAGCCCCCAGGTCTGTGGGGCCAAGCAAGCGGTTCCCAAAGAGCTTTAGAACAAGGCATAGTTTTCCCTGATGGCTCTTTGGGCATGGGACCCATCTCCAGCCATAGGCCATTTTTGTGCCTGGCGCGACGCCAAGTGGGAAAGGGTGGCTTTGAGGCTGAAGGCAGCAGGAAAGCCTGCAGCCCCCAGGTCTGTGGGGCTACGCAAGCGGTTCCCAAAGAGCTTTAGAACAAGGCATAGTTTTCCCTGCTGGCTCCTTGGGCGGGGGACCCATCTCCAGCCATATGGCCATTTTTGAGCCTGGCGCGGCGCCAAGTGCGGAAGGGTGGTGTCGAGTCTGAAGGGAGCAGGAAAGCCCGCAGCCCCCAGGTCTGTGGGGCTACGCAAGCGGTTCCCAAAGAGCTTTAGAACAAGGCATAGTTTTCCCTGCTGGCTCTTTGGGCGGGGGACCCATCTCCAGCCGTATGGCCATTTTTGTGCCTGATGCGGCGCCAAGTGGGAAAGGGTGGTGTCGAGGCTGAAGGCAGCAGGAAAGCCTGCAGCCCCCAGGTCTGTGGGGCTATGGAAGCGGTTCCCAAAGTGCTTTAGAACAAGGCCTAGATTTCCCTGCTCGCTCTTTGGGCGGGGGACCCATCTCCAGCCATAGACCATTTTTGTGCCTAGCGCGGCGCCAAGTGGGAAAGGGTGGTGTCGAGGCTGAAGGCAGCAGGAAAGCCCGCAGCCCCCAGGTCTGTGGGTCTACGCAAGCGGTTCCCAAAGAGCTTTAGAACAAGGCATAGTTTTCCCTGCTGGCTCTTAGGGCATGGGACCCATCTCCAGCCGTATGGCCATTTTTGTGCCTGATGGGGCGCCAAGTGGGAAAGGGTGGCTTTGAGGCTGAAGGCAGCAGGAAAGCCTGCAGCCCCCAGGTCTGTGGGCCTACGCAAGCGGTTCCCAAAGAGCTTTAGAACAAGGCATAGTTTTCCCTGCTGGCTCTTTGGGCGGGGGACCCATCTCCAGCCGTATGGCCATTTTTGTGCCTAGCGCGGCGCCAAGTGGGAAAGGGTGGTGTCGAGGCTGAAGGCAGCAGGAAAGCCCGCAGCCCCCAGGTCTGTGGGGCTACGCAAGCGGTTCCCAAAGAGCTTTAGAACAAGGCATAGTTTTCACTGCTGGCTCTTTGGGCATGGGACCCATCTCCAGCCGTATGGCCATTTTTGAGCCTGGCGTGGCGCCAAGCGGGAAAGGGTGGTGTCGAGGCTGAAGGCAGCAGGAAAGCCTGCAGCCCCAGGTCTGTGGGGCTACGCAAGCGGTTCCCAAAGAGCTTTAGAACAAGGCATAGTTTTCCCTGCTGGCTCTTTTGGGGGGAGACATATCTCCAGCCATAGGCCATTTTTGTGCCTAGCGCGGCGCCAAGTGGGAAAGGGTGTTGTCGAGGCTGAAGGCAGCAGGAGAGCCTGCAGCCCCCAGGTCTGTGGGGCCAAGCAAGCGGTTCCCAAAGAGCTTTAGAACAAGGCATAGTTTTCCCTGCTGGCTCTTTGGGCGGGCGACCCATCTCCAGCCGTATGTCCATTTTTGTGCCTGGCGCGGTGCGTAGTGGGAAAGGGTGGTTTTGACGCTGAAGGCAGCAGGAAAGCCCGCAGCCCCCAGGTCTGTGGGGCTACGCAAGCGGTTCCCAAAGAGCTTTAGAACAAGGCATAGTTTTCCCTGCTGGCTCTTTGGGCGGGGAACCCATCTCCAGCCGTATGGCCATTTTTGAGCCTGGCGTGGCGCCAAGTGGGAAAGGGTGGTGTCGAGGCTGAAGGCAGCAGGAAAGCCTGCAGCCCCCAGGTCTGTGGGGCTATGCAAGCGGTTCCCAAAGAGCTTTAGAACAAGGCATAATTTTCCCTGCTGGCTCTTTTGGGGGGAGACATATCTCCAGCCCTAGGCCATTTTTGTGCCTAGCGCGGCGCCAAGTGGGAAAGGGTGGTGTCGAGGCTGAAGGCAGCAGGAAAGCCTGCAGCCCCCACGTCTGTGGGGCTACGCAAGCGGTTCCCAAAGAGCTTTAGAACAAGGCATAGTTTTCCCTGCTGGCTCTTTGGGCGGGGGACCCATCTCCAGTCGTATGGCTATTTTTATGCCTGGCGCGGTGCGTAGTGGGAAAGGGTGTTTTTGAGGCTGAAGGCAGCAGGAAAGCCCGCAGCCCCCAGGTCTGTGGGTCTACGCAAGCGGTTCCCAAAGAGCTTTAGAACAAGGCATAGTTTTCCCTGCTGCGTCTTTGGGCATGGGACCCATCTCCAGCCATAGGCCATTTTTGTGCCTGGCGCGACGCCAAGTGGGAAAGGGTGGCTTTTAGGCTGAAGGCAGCAGGAAAGCCTGCAGCCCCCAGGTCTGTGGGGCTACGCAAGCGGTTCCCAAAGAGCTTTAGAACAAGGCATAATTTTCCCTCCTGGCTCTCTGGGCGGGGGATCCATCTCCAGCCATAGGCCACTTTTGTGCCTGGCGCGGCGCCAAGTGGGAAAGGGTGCTGTCGAGGCTGAAGGCAGCAGCAAAGCCTGCAGCCCCCAGGTCTGTGGGGCTACGCAAGTGGTTCCCAAAGAGCTTTAGAACAAGGCATAGTTTTCCCTGCTGGCTCTTTGGGCGGGGAACCCATCTCCAGCCGTATGGCCATTTTTGTGCCTGGCGCGGCGCCAAGTGGGAAAGGGTGGTGTCGAGGCTGAAGGCAGCAGGAAAGCCTGCAGCCCCCAGGTCTGTGGGGCTACGCAAGCGGTTCCCAAAGAGCTTTAGAACAAGGCATAGTTTTCCCTGCTGGCTCTTTGGGCATGGGACCCATCTCCAGCCATAGGCCATTTTTCTACCTGGCGCGACGCCAAGTGGGAAAGGGTGGCTTTGAGGCTGAAGGTAGCAGGAAAGCCTGCAGCCCCCAGGTCTGTGGGGCTACGCAAGCGGTTCCCAAAGAGCTTTAGAACAAGGCCTAGTTTTCCCTGCTGGCTCCTTGGGCGGGGGACCCATCTCCAGCCATATGGCCATTTTTGAGCCTGGCGCGGCGCCAAGTGGGGAAGGGTGGTGTCGAGTCTGAAGGTAGCAGGAAAGCCTGCAGCCCCCAGGTCTGTGGGGCTATGGAAGCGGTTCCCAAAGTGCTTTAGAACAAGGCCTAGATTTCCCTGCTGGCTCCTTGGGCGGGGGACCCATCTCCAGCCATAGGCCATTTTTGTGCCTGGCGCGACGCCAAGTAGGAAAGGGTGGCTTTGAGGCTGAAGGCAGCAGGAAAGCCCGCAGCCCCCAGGTCTGTGGGTCTACGCAAGCGGTTCCCAAAGAGCTTTAGAACAAGGCATAGTTTTCCCTGCTGGCTCTTTGGGCGGGGGACCCATCTCCAGCCGTATGGCCATTTTTGTGCCTGGCCCGGCGCCAAGTGGGAAAGGGTGGTGTCGAGGCTGAAGGCAGCAGGAAAGCCCGCAGCCCCCACGTCTGTGGGGCCAAGCAAGCGGTTCCCAAAGAGCTTTAGAACAAGGCATAGTTTTCCCTGCTGGCTCTTTGGGCATGGGACCCATCTCCAGCCATAGGCCATTTTTGTGCCTGTCGCGGCGCCAAGTGGGAAAGGGTGGTGTCGAGGCTGAAGGCAGCAGGAAAGCCTGCAGCCCCCAGGTCTGTGGGGCCAAGCAAGCGGTTCCCAAAGAGCTTTAGAACAAGGCATAGTTTCCCCTGCTGGCTCTTTTGGCATGGGACCCATCTCCAGCCATAGGCCATTTTTGTGCCTGGCGCGGCGCCAAGTGGGAAAGGGTGCTGTCGAGGCTGAAGGCAGCAGGAAAGCCCGCAGCCCCCAGGTCTGTGGGGCTACGCAAGCGGTTCCCAAAGAGCTTTAGAACAAGGCATAGTTTTCCCTGCTGGCTCTTTGGGCGGGGGACCCATCTCCAGCCATATGGCCATTTTTGTGCCTGGCGCATTGCCAAGTGGGAAAGGGTGGTGTCGAGGCTGAAGGCAGCAGGAAAGCCCGCATCCCCCAGGTCTGTGCGGCTACGGAAGCGGTTCCCAAAGAGCTTTGGAACAAGGCATAGTTTTCCCTGCTGGCTCTTTGGGCGGGGGACCCATCTCCAGCCGTATGGCCATTTTTGTGCCTGGTGCGGCGCCAAGTGGGAAAGGGAGGTGTCGAGGCTGAAGGCAGCAGGAAAGCCCACAGCCCCCAGGTCTGTGGGGCTACACAAGCGGTTCCCAAAGAGCTTTAGAACAAGGCATAGTTTTCCCTGCTGGCTCCTTGGGCGGGGGACCCATCTCCAGTTGTATGGCTATTTTTATGCCTGGCGCGGTGCGTAGTGGGAAAGGGTGGTGTCGAGGCTGAAGGCAGCAGGAAAGCCTGCAGCCCCCAGGTCTGTGGGGCTACGCAAGCGGTTCCCAAGGAGCTTTAGAACAAGGCATAGTTTTCCCTGCTGGCTCCTTGGGCGGGGGAACGATCTCCAGCCACAGGCCATTTTTGTGCCTGGCGCGGCGCCAAGTGGGAAAGAGTGGTTTTGAGGCTGAAGGCGTCGCGAAAGCCTGCCGTCCGAGGGTTTCTTAATGACTGTTCTTAATGATGTCTCCACAATGTGGAGTTTTGCAGGATTTGAAAAATTAATAGACACAGTGAAATTGAGTCTATTGGAAACTTCCATACTTTTCCCTCCCTCTAAAATCTCTGCTGTCCTGTAGTATCCACTGCCTTCAACTGCTGTTGCAGGAGCAGACAGATTGGTATCAGATTTAGAAAAAAGGGACATCATTAAGAGGATTCACTCGCCTTTTTTTTCACCGGTGTGGCCAGTAAAGAAACCAAAAAGGCAATGGCGGTTCACAGTAGATTACGGAAAATTAAATGCCAACACTGCACCCCTGACCGCTGTGGTTCCGAATATCGCGGAAATTGTGACAATGATAAAAGGAGCTGCCCATCCTTGGAGGGTTGCCTTAGATTTTAAAGACATATTTTTTTATGATTCCCCTCCTTGAGCAGGACAAAGCGCAGTTTGCATTCGCATGGAAAGGAGTCCAATATACCTTTAACCGTTTTCCGCAAGGATACAAACATTCCCCCACTATTGCCCATAATGCTTTGGCTAAAGTGCTATCAGAGATTCCTGTTTCACAGGGATTTAGAGTATACCAATATATTATTGATGACATCTTAATAGGGGAGAGAACCAAGAAAGTGTACAAGACATGATGGAAAACATCCGAAAAACATTATCAGATTTGGGATTGGAAATTCCCGACTCAAAGTGTCAGGGACCCTCACAGGAAGTTAAATTCCTGGGGGTCTGGTGGATTAAGGGAGCTGCTTCTGTCCCTCAGGATACCCTGAAAAAATAGAACATGGACAGAATCCTTCCAGCACGAAGGAGTTACAGCAGGTCCTGGGAACTTTAAGTTATTGGCGTAAACACATCCCTGGCTTTTCCATCATTGCTCGCCCCCTTCATAGCTTGGCAAAAAAGGGTAAATCCTGGTTGTGGACTGAACAACACACTAATGCTCTGCAATTACTAATAAAGGAGCTAAGGTTATTCCAACAGCTTGGCCCCATACATCCAACTGACCCTGTCCATGTAGAATGGGGGCTCAGTGAACATGGTTCCCGTTGTAATTTATGGCAGAAGGGACCAGCAGGACCGGAGAGACCATTAGAATTTTGCTCACACTCCTTCAATGATACTGAATGCAGCTATTCAGACCTGGAGAAGGGTTTACTGTCCCTGGTGCGAGTGTTGCAACGAGCAGAGCAGATAAGAAGAGAACAGAGTGTGATCTTTCCTGGGACCTTTTCGCCTCCCAGATGTGGTCCTTAAAGGGACACCACCACCAGCTGGCATTGCCCAGAGACCTACAGTTCGAAAGTGGTATGCTTATTTAGAAGGCATTAATGAAATCAAGCCAGTCTCTGAAGGCAGTGTTAAAGTATCCAAGGCTACTTCACAAGGATACCAAAGGATATAGATGGTGCCCTATTGTTCCAATCCCCACCAAACAGACCATCTCCGATCCAAGAAGCACCTCCTTTGAGGGACAGCAGTGATCTTAGAGGAGTGTGGTTTACTGGTGCGTCATCTCACCGTTAAAAAAATAAGTGCAAATATAAGGCCGTAGCACTGGAAGTAACAACGGGAGAAAGAGCAATTGAAATAGGGGAGGGTAGGGGAACTCAGAGCTGTCCTACTAGCTGCACAACATGGAGCTACTTACATTTACACTGACTCATATGCTGTTCTTAAAGGAGCCACTGAATGGCTAGGACACTGGGCAGCCAACGATTGGCAGGTGAATAGAGTCCCAGTTTGGGAGACAGATAATTGGAAGCAACTGTTGGAAATAGGAGGACAGAGACCATTGCACATTGCTTGGGTAAAAGGCCACGATCGTTCAAACTCGATCACTGCTCAGTTCAACCAACAGGTAGATGGCCTCACGCGGCTGCAACAAATTGACATTGTAGATGATGGTCGGGAATGGGAACGCTTACTTGAATCGTTACATGTTAAACGTGGCCGCACAGGCCGTCCTGACCTGTATCGGGAAGGTGGGTGGCTTGTGTCAGTTAAGCTGTGCGAACAAATAGTAACTGCCTGTTCACAATGTCGCCTACGACTCAGCAAAGATCATCCGAGTAAGGCGCCTCCCTTACACATGCGGGACAAGAAAGCGTTGTGGCATTCATGGCAGCTTGATTATATTGGGCCCTTGAGATCATCAGGTGGGAAAAGATATGTCCTGGTAGGAGTGGAGATTATCTCCAGCCTCAGTATGGCCAGCAGTTTCAAACCAGCTACGAGGGACAACACAGTGAAAGGCCTAACAGGGTGGTTCAGCACACTTCCCCTTCCCGACGAAATCCAGAGTGATAACGTTTCACACTTTACGGCTTCGGTGGTACAAGATTGGGCCAAGGAAGAAGGGATTCGATGGGTATTTCATACTCCCTGTTATCCCCAGGCTAATGGCATTGTTGAACGCACCAATAGATTGGTTAAGCGTTTTGCAAAAAGTCATGAACCTGGTTGGCATTTGCGATTGGATGATGCCATCTATCAACTAAATAACAAATGGAGTGGAGACGGCTGTCCTAAAATGAAAGCTTTCTGTGTACCTGCCAATATTATCTCGCCAAAGGCTGCCAATGAACCGGGAAAATACCCCGGAAGATTTCACCCTGGACTACCTGTGCTAGTGAAAATGCCTCAAAATGGGACGGTGCCAATGGTGCTAGCTACTCCCCAAAATCCCTATGCATGGGAAGCCAAGGATTGTTCAGGGAAGATACACCGGATCAGCACCCGGTGGACCGCACCTTCTTTTTAACCCCGTTGGTCGAATAAGACCGAGCAGATTTTCTTTTCCTTTATGTCTTACAGGAACCTTGGATGAGCTGTACAGACGGATTGGCCTACGCTACCTTTGAATGTCTCCAGGGAATCCTGACATTGAACCTGGCAATAATACTACTTTTATGATGTATGGCTATTTGGAGGCCCAAATTCTAAAATGACGAATTGGCAGATGGAATTGATGCTATTCAGTTTCACCTTTTTATTCCCTGTTGTTTGTAGTCAAAGAGACCCAGAGTGGCCATGGTCTCAAGCCTTTCTCGTCTATAATACAAGACTACAGGGAGACCTCATGCTAACGCACCCTTTCCCAATATAGTCAAGCACAGTCTCTGGGGTTTCATCGGGATGTGTCTCAAAGTGACAAGCATTCTGGTTGGTGTCAAGACAAAGGTCTTGTGCTTTGAGAGTATTACTCTCACAAATGAATCCTTGTTGGTCTCGTGAAACGCATGCGTCAACATCAGCAGTTTGCCATTTAGTCTCATTTTGTCGTGCCCAACCTCTGTGCTGTGTTGGATAGAGTAGAGCTCCTTGGTGATTCAACCCCAGTGCGATGATTTGGTATATGGTGGATACTGAGGCATTGCGTATCGTTAAGACAAAAGCTGTGGCTTTGCTCTCAGTGGGATCGTAGGTGAAATTAACCAGATACCACCAGGATTGAAATTTTCTCTCAAACTCAATTGCGTTATCCCATATTACTTTTCGAATTTCGGTGGGCAAGGTGCCTTCTTCACCTTCCCTTATGATTTATGAGTTTTTGCAAAACGCTTAACCAATCCGTTGGTGCATTCAACAATGCCATTAGCCTGAGGATAATAGGGAGTATGAAATACCCATCGAATCCCTTCTTCTTTGGCCCAATCTTGTACCACTGTAGCGGTAAAGTGTGAACCGTTATCACTTTGGATTTCCTCGGGAAGGGGAAGTGTGCTGAACCACCCTTTTAGGCCTTTCACTGTGTTGTCCCCAGCAGCTGATTTGAAGCCAGTGGCCATACTGAGGCTGGAGATAATCTCCACTCCGACTAGGACATATCTTTTCCCACCTGATGATCTCAAGGGCCCAATATAATCAATCTGCCATGAATGCCACAACATTTTCTTGTCCCGCATGTGTAAGGGAGGCGCCTTACTCGGATGATCTTTGCTGAGTCGTAGGCGACATTGTGACCAGGCAGTTACTACTTGTTCGCACAGCTTAACCGACACAGGCCACCCCCGGGCTAGACCTTCCTGATACAGATCAGCACGGCCTGTATGGCCAGGCTTAATATGTAACCATTCCCGACCATCATCTACAGTGTCAATTTGTTGTAGCCGCGTGAGGCTATCTACCTGTTGGTTGAACTGAGCAGTGATCGAGTTTGAACGATCGTGGCCTTTTACCCAAGCAATGTGCAATGGTCTCTGTCCTCCTATTTCCAACAGTTGCTTCCAACTGTCTGTCTCCCAGATTGGGACTCTATTCACCTGCCAATCATTGGCTGCCCAGTGTCCTAGCCATTCAGTGGCTCCTTTAAAAACAGCATATGAGTCAGTGTAAATGTAAGTAGCTCCATGTTGTGCAGCTAGTAGGACGGCTCTGAGTTCCCCTACTTGTGCCCTACCTTCTCCTGTTTCAATTGCTCTTTCCCCCGTTGCTACTTCCAGTGCTACGGCCTTGTATTTCCACTTGCTGTTCTCACGGTGAGATGACACACCAGTAAACCACACTCCTGTAAGATCACTGCCTGCTTTCAGAGGAGGTGCTTCTTGGATTGGAGATGGTCTGTTTGGTGGGGATTGGAACAATAGGGCACCATCTCTATCCTTCTGGAGCATGGATACTTTGATACTACCTTCAGAGACTGGCATGATAGCATTAATGCCTTCTAAATAAGCATACCACTTTCTAACTGTGGGTTTCTGGGCAATGCCGGCTGGCGGTGCTGTCCCTTTACGGACCACATCTGGGAGGCGAAAAGGTCCCAGGAAAGATCACACTCTGTTCTCTCCTTATCTGCTCTGCTCGTTGCAATGCTCGCACCAGGGACAGTAAACCCTTCTCCAGGTCTGACTATCTGCTCTCAGTATCATTAAAGGCGTGAGAGCTAAATTCTAATGGTCTCTCCGGTCCTGCTGGTCCCTTCTGGCATAAATTACAACGGGAACCATGTTCACTGAGCCCCCATTCTACGTGGACAGGGTCAGTTGGATGTATGGGGCCAAGTTGTTGGAATAACCTTAGCTCTTTTATTAGCAATTCTAGTGCATTAGTGTGTTGTTCAGTCGACTCCCAGGATTTACCTTTTTTGAGCAAACAATAAAGGGGGCGAGCAATGATGGAAAAGCCAGGGATGTGTTTACGCTAATAACTTAAAGTTCCCAGGACTTGCTGTAACTCCTTCGTGCTGGAAGGATTCTGTCCATGTTCTATTTTTTCAGGGTATCCTGAGGGACAGAAGCAGCTCCCTTAATCCACCAGACCCCCAGGAATTTAACTTCCTGTGCGGGTCCCTGACACTTTGAGTCGGGAATTTCCAATCCCAAATCTGATAATGTTTTTCGGATGTTTTGCATCATGTCTTGTACACTTTCTTGGCTCTCTCCCCCTATTAAGATGTCGTCAATATATTGGTATACCGTACATCCCTGTGAAACAGGAATCTCTGATAGCACTTTAGCCAAAGCATTATGGGCAATAGTGGGGGAATGTTTGTATCCTTGCGGAAAGCGGTTAAAGGTATATTGGACTCCTTTCCATGTGAATGCAAACTGCGCTTTGTCCTGCTCAAGGAGGAGAATCATAAAAAAAAATATGTCTTTAACATCTAAGGCAGCCACCCAAGCATGGGCAGCTCCTTTTATCATTGCCACAATTTCCGCGATATTCGGAACCGCAGCGGTCAGGGGTGCAGTGTTGGCATTTAATTTTCCGCAATCTACTGTGAAACGCCATTGCCTTTTTGGTTTCTTTACTGGCCACACCGGTGAATTATAAGGCGCGTGAGTCCTCTTAATGATGTTTCTTTTTTCTAAATCTGATACCACCCCGTCTGCTCCTGCAAGTGCAGCTGCAGGCAGTGGGTACTGTCGGACGTTGGTAATTTTAGAAGGAGGTAAAAGTATAGATGTTTCTAATAGCCCCAATTTAACTGTGTCTAATCCTTTTTTGCGTCCTGCAAAACTCCACACAGTTCCATCTGGGAGTTTCCACATTCGCCCACGCAGTATGTCAAATCCTAGGAGGTTAGTACGTGAGGCACCCACTAACACTTCTGCCCTAGTCATTCGCTGCTCTCCCGGCAACCAGAGGTTAATTTTTGCAGTGGGGCATGTTTTTACCACACCATCAATTCCTGTGAAGTTGACTCTGCGTCGGGTGGGATTTATACCTAGAAGTTGTGCCGTTTCGTTAGTGATTGGAGACATTTGGGCTCCGGTATCAATAATAAAATTTACCAATATCTTCCGGGGTCCAACAGGAATGACAATAACGGGTTCGGAGTCTTTATGAGAGCGCCATTGGATTGCTAGTACCTGCCGGACAGGGTGGCTCACTGCCCTCCCCGGGGATAGGAGTGTTTTGGCTGGGACTCTGTCAAATCAATCAAGTTACGTTCCGGTGCAGAAGGCACAATTTTCTCACGGCTTGGGGATTCTCTGGTTAGACTTTTCTCCCCAGCCGCATTATTCTTTCTAGGTAGAGATTGGACTAGCATACGGAGATCTCCCGTAGGGTCACCGTGCAAGAATTGTCGGGGCACCCCTAATTGTAGGGCTTTACGCCACAACTCATTTCGGTCCTTATCAGGCTTAAACCTTCCCTCTGATTTAGGGTTTTGAGTGTGAGTTTGGACTTGGCGAACCTTTCGCGGGTGTTCGGAGGATTTCTCACTAGTTTGGCTGGCCCAGCCCATTCGGCGCCCATATTGATCTATTTCCTGTACATTCCAGGTGGGCATGTAGTGACGACGGCCCCGCCCATGAGCACCCCGAGCATCCCGTATACGATCTTGAGTGCGAACAAGGAACGGTTTCAGGCAACCGGGAAGACCACGGATGAGAGGGGCTAATCGATCGGGGTCGATAGGGGCTGACATTGGGGATTTCCGAAATTCCTCTCTGTCATACATGGCTTGCAGACAAGCTGCTTTCCGTACAGCCGCAAACAGATCAGAGTAGCCTGTAGCTCTAATCTCTAACGGCTCCCCCCTCTCTCGCGGATCCATACCCCCTGCCCAAAAGGCTGCTCGAGCGGTTAGGGAATAATTATGATCCCCAGGCATAGTGGTTAAAAACACTCCTGGTCCCCAAGAGTCTCCTGCTTCTTCCTCACTCAGCATAATTCTGCCCCCCCCTTCAGAAGAAACTCGCCACACGTACTCAACAGCTGACTCTTCTGGTCGCCTCGAATATTTCTCCCTTATTTTTGTTAACTCGGTTGGTGTCCATGGAACGGTACGCACAGTGGTGTGAATTTCATCACCATCATCAAATGCAGTTTCAGTTTTAACCAGAGGACGTAAAGGAAAAACTTGGGATTTCAAAGTAAAAGTCCTTTCCTCCTCATCTTCTTCGTCATCCTCACTATTAGACAAAAAAATCTCCGGTCTGGGTTCCGGAATTTGGATAACACATTAACTTACGAATCTGTTGGACCTGGGTCGAGGGCTGCATTTTATCTAAGAGCCCGGTCACCCTTTCAATAACATTTTAAGTTGGCGATTTTCACTCCCAAGTTGAGCATTCCGGTTTCCTAAACATTCATTCTCACTCACAAGCTTATCGACTTGAGTTCTTAATCTTTCTCCTGTCTCCTTTTGCAAGGCTAATGATGACTTCAGCACCTCATTCTCCGATTTCAGGGTTGCATATTCTACAGCTGAAATCAGATTAGGAGCGGGGGTTTCTCTAGCTTCTTGTTGTGCACAAGATAAACAGGCGCCTAACACAGCACAAATCACACCCTTGCCTTTCCCCGCTCTGAGCTTCTGTGAAACCCGACGCTCTTCAATACGTTCCACCACTTTCTCTTCATCCTTCCAAAATTTTTGGGCCCACTCCTTCCCAGCCTGGGAAGGGGCACAATCATATTTTTGCAGCAGTTTATCCATGGCAATCCTGCCGACTACGCCAAATTCTGTTGCGTGAAACGGGGCCAAGCGGTTTTGGCAGAAGATAAACCCCCTTGCGTTCTAACACTCCTCACCGAGGTGGGAGGCCAGGTGCGGCTGGGTTTCAATTCTGAGTGATGCCCAATTCAGCACTATCAGCCCAATCGCGTTTAATATGTGTTAAACTATTACGATTTGGAGACACTAATAGTGGGCTGCACCTTCAGTCTAGTCGTGCTCCTGAACCAGCACGGCCTCTCTCAAGTTTTGGTCGCGTTCAGTGAGAAAGCGAAACGACTAGCTACTGAAACAGTGCAGTTTATTTAAACAACAGATATACAGGTTCTTTAGGATTGCCGGTGATAAATACACTGTCTGCAAAGCACGTGCAAATAAAGACATTGTTAAATAGACAAACGCGCGACAAAATTATAAACGATACAGCCTGGCTATAAATGTAGGGTAGAGATTCTCTAGAGAAATTTCTAGAGTCCCCGAGAAAGCACTCGGTGTAATCAAAGTCTTACCCAAAGGCGTCCTTATGAGGGGGAAGAAAGGCTCAGCCCGTCGACTGATCCCAGAAAACAGCGGTGGGATTCTTCGCGATGGTGTCTTCCCAGACATTCCCCCTCTCTTGGGCTATTTTTATATTATTTTTTTAACTTCAAAGTGGAGTTTGAGTGACTTTAGTCATATGTACTTTTATTATGATTAATGTACTCAAGGAGGAGTGTTCACACCTCGGGGGCGGATAGCCTCCGGGATGGAGGTGTGTTTTGGTACATTGTGGTGAGCAAAGTTCGCACAAAAGGACAGCATTTCATCAACATTTGACGAAATGTTGGCTCGGGTAGCGTGTAGGCCGCTTATCAGTTCCGTAGTACCATCTCGTCCCCATATCTGCTATTCGTCACAAGGGAAGGCCACGGAACAAGCGCGTTCCGTTCCATCCCTTGTGTAGTTTCGCAAACAACCTTGTACAGGGAATCACAGCTGTTGCATTCTTCGTGTGCTAGCTGCGGCTGTATTCTACCTCAGAAGCCTCTTGATTTTATGACTTTCCTTAATGTGTGAACAATGCTGTATTTTTGTATTCTTGGCCAATTTAGTAATTATTCCACAAGAACACACATTGGTTGCCGATTTATCAACGGGTCTAATCACCACAGGCCAACTGTAATTAAAACCATCTATGTAGACTCTACCAAAGCGGACAAATACAACACTGATTGTTACAAAATTATGGAGCCAAATTCAGATTGCTGGCACAATTTCACTTTCATCAAACCTACAGTAGTGTACTGTATTTGGGGCTACAAGGGCACAGAATTGTTATTTGAATTTATGATTGACTCAAATACACCTGAACTTGCTGAAATGAATCCAGAACCTACACCCCACAAACTCTCAAAGGCTCTCTCTTCTAAGAGAAAAAAAAAAAAAACACCTCTCTCTTTTCTAAGCCCTCCATTAGACTAACTCCTTACATTTTCAACATTGGCCCTTACGTTATTAAACACACACAGGTCAACAACAGGTACTGTTTAATCCCACATATTCCCTCAAACGAGCAGAATTGTCAATGCAGATTAAAATCTCTGCGATCAAACCCACCTGCTTACCATTCCTGAGTACATCTTATGCAGAATGGTCAGCATGGTTACGCAAACGAACTCTTGCCACTTCACACGGACGGAAGAGGGATGCGACTGGTATCTTAGGAACAGGCCTGGGAGTCTTGAATAGTATAGATGCTGAGATACTTGCCAACAAACTAGTCACAACCGCTACTGATCTGGACAAATTAAGACATCCCCTACGGTCCTCTCTATTAGCATTGGGAAACCACCAACGGCTTTTATCGAATATATTGCCTCAATGGGAAGAAACGGGTGAAAAAGACCATCAGCTGATCACAGATGCACTTGGTACAACCCAAACCAATGTTTCCTTGGCTCTTAGTTGTATCCAAGCCCAATTGTGGATGCAATCTATGACAGCCGCAATCATAAGGGAAGGTAAAGAAGGCACCTTGCCCACCGAAATTCG
Organism: Rissa tridactyla; assembly: GCF_028500815.1. NCBI lineage: Eukaryota > Metazoa > Chordata > Aves > Charadriiformes > Laridae > Rissa > Rissa tridactyla. The sequence continues at coordinate 38,151 of NW_026529437.1, forward strand.
AAAAGTAATATGGGATAACGCAATTGAATTTGAGAAAAAATTTCAGTCCAGGTGGTATCTGGTTAATTTCACCTACGATCCCACTGAGAGCAAAGCCACAGCTTTTGTCTTAACGATACGCAATGCCTCAGTATCCACCATATACCCAATCATCGCACTGGGGTTGAATCACCAAGGAGCTCTACTCTATCCAACACAGCACAGAGGTTGGGCACGACAAAAATGAGACTAAATGGCAAACTGCTGATGTTGACGCATGCGTTTCACGAGACCAACAAGGATTCATTTGTGAGAGTAATACTCTCAAAGCACAAGACCTTTGTCTTGACACCAACCAGAATGTTTGTCACTTTGAGACACATCCCGATGAAACCCCAGAGACTGTGCTTGTCTAGATTGGGAAAGGGTGCGTTAGCATGAGGTCTCCCTGTAGTCTTGTATTCAGAGATGACATAGTAATCACTCAAATCTTTGTGTTTGAACTTTACTAACACAAAGTTACGGGATGCGACTTCAATTTTTAAGCTCTTGTTACGTCTTTTCAATTGCTACAACCTAATTATACGTTGATTCGAGATTGTTCCCTCCCCCTATCAGAATGAATCTCTCCCTGGTGAAGAAGCTGCTAAAACACAATGAATTGAAGCGACTCTTGAAAGAGGCCCAAGAAAATAGACAGACAACTTTGATTACCGTCCATCATCAGATTGAAGAAATACACAAAGCGTTGGAAAGAGTGAAGAGAGGCGGAGGACACAGATGGGGAGATACTCTTTTTGGATGGTCACCGACAGTTACAGGACTTTATAACAAGATGCTTCACTCTGTTGTTGTTTTACTAATACTCACTGTATTGTGCTTTGCTTAGACAATTGTTTTGCATGTTAGACTTTGGATTATGATGAAAAGTTTAAATCGCTTGACCACTCCGCGAGAAGGATTTCCACTTGATATCCCTCACCACAAGAACACATGTGATCTTTCTTATCAGTGTTGAGTACGTCGACCTTGACTGACTGTAGACAAAGTTTTCCCTGCAGGCTCTTTGGGCGGGGGACCCATCTCCAGCCGTATGGCCATTTTTGTGCCTGGCGCGGCGCCAAGTGGGAAAGGGTGGCTTTGAGGCTGAAGGCAGCAGGAAAGCCTGCAGCCCCCAGGTCTGTGGGGCTACGCAAGCGGTTCCCAAAGAGCTTTAGAACAAGGCATAGTTTTCCCTGCTGGCTCTTTGGGCGGGGGACCCATCTCCAGCCGTATGGCCATTTTTGTGCCTGGCGCGGCGCCAAGTGGGAAAGGGTGGTGTCGATGCTGAAGGCAGCAGGAAAGCCCGCAGCCCCCAGGTCTGTGGGGCTACGCAAGCGGTTCCCAAAGAGCTTTAGAACAAGGCATAGTTTTCCCTGCTGGCTCTTTGGGCGGGGGACCCATCTCCAGCCATAGGCCATTTTTGTGCCTAGCGCGGCGCCAAGTGGGAAAGGGTGGCTTTGAGGCTGAAGGCAGCAGGAAAGCCCGCAGCCCCCAGGTCTGTGGGGCTACGCATGCCGTTCCCAAAGAGCTTTAGAACAAGGCATAGTTTTCCCTGCTTGTTCTTTGGGCGGGGGACCCATCTCCAGCCGTATGGCCATTTTTGTGCCTGGCGCGGCGCCAAGTGGGAATGGGTGGTGTCGAGTCTGAAGGCAGCAGGAAAGCCTGCAGCCCCCAGGTCTGTGGGGCTACACAAGCGGTTCCCAAAGAGCTTTAGAACAAGGCATAGTTTTCCCTGCTGGCTCTTTGGGCGGGGGACCCATCTCCAGCCGTATGGCCATTTTTGTGCCTGGCGCGGCGCCAAGTGGGAAAGGGTGGTGTCGAGGCTGAAGGCAGCAGGAAAGCCCGCAGCCCCCACGTCTGTGGGGCTACGCAAGCGGTTCCCAAAGAGCTTTAGAACAAGGCATAGTTTTCCCTGCTGGCTCTTTGGGCAGGGGACCCATCTCCAGCCGTATGGCCATTTTTGTGCCTGATGCGGCCTCCAGTGGAAAAGGGTGGCTTTGAGGCTGAAGGCAGCAGGAAAGCCCGCAGCCCCCAGGTCTGTGGGGCTACGCAAGCGGTTCCCAAAGAGCTTTAGAACAAGGCATAGTTTTCCCTGCTGGCTCTTTGGGCGGGGGACCCATCTCCAGCCATAGGCCATTTTTGTGCCTGGCGCGGCGCCAAGTGGGAAAGGGTGGCTTTGAGGCTGAAGGCAGCAGCAAAGCCTGCAGCCCCCAGGTCTGTGGGGCTACGCAAGCGGTTCCCAAAGAGCTTTAGAACAAGGCATAGTTTTCCCTGCTGGCTCTTTGGGCGGGGGACCCATCTCCAGCCGTATGGCCATTTTTGTGCCTGGCCGGCGCCAAGTGGGAAAGGGTGGTGTCGAGGCTGAAGGCAGCAGGAAAGCCCACAGCCCCCAGGTCTGTGGGGCTACGCAAGCGGTTCCCAAAGAGCTTTAGAACAAGGCATAGTTTTCCTTGCTGGCTCTTTGGGCGGGGGACCCATCTCCAGCCGTATGGCCATTTTTGTGCCTGGCGCGGTGCGTAGTGGGAAAGGGTGGTTTTGAGGCTGAAGACAGCAGGAAAGCCTGCAGCCCACAGGTCTGTGGGGCCAAGGAAGCTGTTCCCAAAGAGCTTTAGAACAAGGCATAGTTTTCCTTGCTGGCTCTTTGAGCATGGGACCCATCTCAAGCCATAGGCCATTTTTGTGCCTGGCCCGGCGCCAAGTGGGAAAGGGTGGTGTCGAGGCTGAAGGCAGCAGCAAAGCCCGAAGCCCCCAGGTCTGTAGGGCTACGCAAGCGGTTCCCAAAGAGCTTTAGAACAAGGCATAGTTTTCCCTGCTGGCTCTTTGGGCGGGGGACCCATCTCCAGCCGTATGGCCATTTTTGTGCCTGGCCGGCGCCAAGTGGGAAAGGGTGGTGTCGAGGCTGAAGGCAGCAGGAAAGCCCACAGCCCCCAGGTCTGTGGGGCTACGCAAGCGGTTCCCAAAGAGCTTTAGAACAAGGCATAGTTTTCCTTGCTGGCTCTTTGGGCGGGGGACCCATCTCCAGCCGTATGGCCATTTTTGTGCCTGGCCGGCGCCAAGTGGGAAAGGGTGCTGTCGAGCCTGAAGGCAGCAGGAAAGCCTGCAGCCCCCAGGTCTGTGGGGCTACGCAAGCGGTTCCCAAAGAGCTTTAGAACAAGGCATAGTTTTCCCTGCTGGCTCTTTGGGCGGGGGACCCATCTCCAGCCGTATGGCCATTTTTGTGCCTGGCGCGGCGCCAAGTGGGAAAGGGTGGTGTCGAGGCTGAAGGCAGCAGGAGAGCCCGCAGCCCCCAGGTCTGTGGCGCTACGCAAGCGGTTCCCAAAGAGCTTTAGAACAAGGCATAGTTTTCCCTGCTGGCTCTTTGGGCGGGGGACCCATCTCCAGCCGTATGGCCATTTTTGTGCCTGGCACGGTGCGTAGTGGGAAAGGGTGGTTTTGAGGCTGAAGGCAGCAGGAAAGCCTGCAGCCCCCAGGTCTGTGGGGCCAAGCAAGCGGTTCCCAAAGAGCTTTAGAACAAGGCATAGTTTTCCCTGATGGCTCTTTGGGCATGGGACCCATCTCCAGCCATAGGCCATTTTTGTGCCTGGCGCGGCGCCAAGTGGGAAAGGGTGGCTTTGAGGCTGAAGGCAGCAGGAAAGCCTGCAGCCCCCAGGTCTGTGGGGCTACGCAAGCGGTTCCCAAAGAGCTTTAGAACAAGGCATAGTTTTCCCTGCTGGCTCTTTGGGCGGGGGACCCATCTCCAGCCGTATGGCCATTTTTGTGCCTGGCGCGGTGCGTAGTGGGAAAGGGTGGTTTTGACGCTGAAGGCAGCAGGAAAGCCCGCAGCCCCCAGGTCTGTGGGGCTACGCAAGCGGTTCCCAAAGAGCTTTAGAACAAGGCATAGTTTTCCCTGCTGGCTCTTTGGGCGGGGGACCCATCTCCAGCCGTATGGCCATTTTTGTGCCTGGCGCGGCGCCAAGTGGGAAAGGGTGGTTTTGAGGCTGAAGGCAGCAGCAAAGCCTGCAGCCCCCAGGTCTGTGGGGCTATGCAAGCCGTTCCCAAAGAGCTTTAGAACAAGTCATAGTTTTCCCTGCTGGCTCTTTGGGCGGGGGATCCATCTGCAGCCATAGGCTGTTTTTGTGCCTGGCGCGGCGCCAAGTGGGAAAGGGTGGTGTCGAGGCTGAAGGCAGCAGGAAAGCCCGCAGCCCCCAGGTCTGTGGGGCTATGCAAGAGGTTGCCAAAGAGCTTTAGAACAAGGCATAATTTTCCCTGCTGGCTCCTTGGGCAGGGGACCCATCTCCAGCCATAGGCCATTTTTGTGCCTGGCCGGCGCCAAGTGGGAAAGGGTGCTGTCGAGCCTGAAGGCAGCAGGAAAGCCTGCAGCCCCCAGGTCTGTGGGGCTACGCAAACGGTTCCCAAAGAGCTTTAGAACAAGGCATAGTTTTCCCTGCTGGCTCTTTGGGCGGGGGACCCATCTCCAGCCGTATGGCCATTTTTGTGCTTGGCGCGGCGCCAAGTGGGAAAGGGTGGTGTCGAGGCTGAAGGCAGCAGGAAAGCCCGCAGCCCCCAGGTCTGTGGGGCTACGCAAGCGGTTCCCAAAGAGCTTTAGAACAAGGCCTAGTTTTGCCTGCTGGCTCTTTGGGTGGGGGACCCATCTCCAGCCGTATGGCCATTTTTGTGCCTGGCGCGGCGCCAAGTGGGAAAGGGTGGCTTTGAGGCTGAAGGCAGCAGCAAAGCCTGCAGCCCCCAGGTCTGTGGGGCTACGCAAGCGGTTCCCAAAGAGCTTTAGAACAAGGCATAGTTTTCCCTGCTGGCTCTTTGGGCGGGGGACCCATCTCCAGCCGTATGGCCATTTTTGTGCCTGGCCCGGCGCCAAGTGAGAAAGGGTGGTGTCGAGGCTGAATGCAGCAGGAAAGCCCACAGCCCCCAGGTCTGTGGGGCTACGCAAGCGGTTCCCAAAGAGCTTTAGAACAAGGCATAGTTTTCCTTGCTGGCTCTTTGGGCGGGGGACCCATCTCCAGCCGTATGGCCATTTTTGTGCTTGATAGGGCGCCAAGTGGGAAAGGGTGGTTTTGAGGCTGAAGGCAGCAGGAAAGCCCGCAGCCCCCAGGTCTGTGGGGCTATGCAAGCGGTTCCCAAAGAGCTTTAGAACAAGGCATAGTTTTCCCTGCTGGCTCTTTGGGCGGGGGACCCATCTCCAGCCGTATGGCCATTTTTGTGCCTGGCGCGGCGCCAAGTGGGAAAGGGTGGTGTCGAGGCTGAAGGCAGCAGGAAAGCCCGCAGTCCCCAGGTCTTTGGGGCTACGCAAGCGGTTCCCAAAGAGCTTTAGAACAAGGCATAGTTTTCCCTGCTGGCTCTTTGGGCGGGGGACCCATCTCCAGCCATAGGCCATTTTTGTGCCTGGCGCGGCGCCAAGTGGGAAAGGGTGGTGTCGAGGCTGAAGGCAGCAGCAAAGCCCGCAGCCCCCATGTCTGTAGGGCTACGCAAGCGGTTCCCAAAGAGCTTTGGAACAAGGCATAGTTTTCCCTGCTGGCTCTTTGGGCGGGGGACCCATCTCCAGCCATAGACCATTTTTGTGCCTAGCGCGGCGCCAAGTGGGAAAGGGTGGCTTTGAGGCTGAAGGCAGCAGCAAAGCCTGCAGGCCCCACGTCTGTGGGGCTACGCAAGCGGTTCCCAAAGAGCTTTAGAACAAGGCATAGTTTTCCCTGCTGGCTCTTTGGGCGGGGGACCCATCTCCAGCCGTATGGCCATTTTTGTGCCTGGCCCGGCGCCAAGTGGGAAAGGGTGGTGTCGAGGCTGAAGGCAGCAGGAAAGCCCACAGCCCCCAGGTCTGTGGGGCTACGCAAGCGGTTCCCAAAGAGCTTTAGAACAAGGCATAGTTTTCCCTGCTGGCTCTTCGGGCGGGGGACCCATCTCCAGCCGTATGGCCATTTTTGTGCTTGATAGGGCGCCAAGTGGGAAAGGGTGGTTTTGAGGCTGAAGGCAGCAGGAAAGCCCGCAGCCCCCAGGTCTGTGGGGCTATGCAAGCGGTTCCCAAAGAGCTTTAGAACAAGGCATAGTTTTCCCTGCTGGCTCTTTGGGCGGGGGACCCATCTCCAGCCGTATGGCCATTTTTGTGCCTGGCGCGGCGCCAAGTGGGAAAGGGTGGCTTTGAGGCTGAAGGCAGCAGCAAAGCCTGCAGGCCCCACGTCTGTGGGGCCACGCAAGCGGTTCCCAAAGAGCTTTAGAACAAGGCATAGTTTTCCTTGCTGGGTCTTTGGGCATGGGACCGATCTCCAGCCATAGGCCATTTTTTTGCCTGATGGAGTGCCAAGTGGGAAAGGGTGGCTTTGAGGCTGAAGGCAGCAGGAAAGCCCGCAGCCCCCAGGTCTGTGCGGCTACGCAAGCGGTTCCCAAAGAGCTTTAGAACAAGGCATAATTTTCCTTGCTGGCTCTCTGGGCGGGGGACCCATCTCCAGCCGTATGGCCATTTTTGTGCCTAGCGCGACGCCAAGTGGGAAAGGGTGGCTTTGAGGCTGAAGGCAGCAGTAAAGCCTGCAGCCCCCAGGTCTGTGGGGCTACGCAAGCGGTTCCCAAAGAGCTTTAGAACAAGGCATAGTTTTCCCTGCTGGGTCTTTGGGCATGGGACCCATCTCCAGCCATAGGCCATTTTTGTGCCTGGCGCGACGCCAAGTGGGAAAGGGTGGCTTTGAGGCTGAAGGCAGCAGGAAAGCCCGCAGCCCCCAGGTCTGTGCGGCTACGCAAGCGGTTCCCAAAGAGCTTTAGAACAAGGCATAATTTTCCTTGCTGGCTCTCTGGGCGGGGGACCCATCTCCAGCCGTATGGCCATTTTTTTGCCTGGCGCGGCGCCAAGTGGGAAAGGGTGGTGTCGAGGCTGAAGGCAGCAGGAAAGCCCGCAGCCCCCAGGTCTGTGGGGCTACGCAAGCGGTTCCCAAAGAGCTTTAGAACAAGGCATAGTTTTCCCTGCTGGCTCTTTGGGCGGGGGACCCATCTCCAGCCGTATGGCCATTTTTGTGCCTGGCGCGGCGCCAAGTGGGAAAGGGTGGCTTTGAGGCTGAAGGCAGCAGGAAAGCCCGCAGCCCCCAGGTCTGTGGGGCTACGCAAGCGGTTCCCAAAGAGCTTTAGAACAAGGCATAGTTTTCCCTGCTAGCTCTTTGGGCGGGGGACCCATCTCCAGCCGTATGGCCATTTTTGTGCCTGGCGCGGTGCGTAGTGGGAAAGGGTGGTTTAGAGGCTGAAGGCAGCAGCAAAGCCCGCAGCCCCCAGGTCTGTGGGGCCAAGCAAGCGGTTCCCAAAGAGCTTTAGAACAAGGCATAGTTTTCCCTGATGGCTCTTTGGGCATGGGACCCATCTCCAGCCATAGGCCATTTTTGTGCCTGATAGGGCGCCAAGTGGGAAAGGGTGGTGTCGAGGCTGAAGGCAGCAGGAAAGCCTGCAGCCCCCAGGTCTGTGGGGCTACGCAAGCGGTTCCCAAAGAGCTTTAGAACAAGGCATAGTTTTCCCTGCTGGCTCTTTGGACGGGGGACCCATTTCCAGCCGTATGGCAATTTTTGTGCCTGGCGCGGTGCGTAGTGGTAAAGGGTGGTTTTGAGGCTGAAGGCAGCAGCAAAGCCTGCAGCCCCCAGGTCTGTGGGGCTACGCAAGCGGTTCCCAAAGAGCTTTAGAACAAGGCATAGTTTTCCCTGCTGGCTCTTTGGGCATGGGACCCATCTCCAGCCATATGGCCATTTTTGTGCCTGGCGCGGCGCCAAGTGGGAAAGGGTGGCTTTGAGGCTGAAGGCAGCAGGAAAGCCTGCAGCCCCCAGGTCTGTGGGGCTACGCAAGCAGTTCCCAAAGAGCTTTAGAACAAGGCATAATTTTCCCTGCTGTCTCTCTGGGCGGGGGACCCATCTCCAGCCATAGGCCGTTTTTGTGCCTGGCGCGGCGCCAAGTGGGAAAGGGTGCTGTCGAGGCTGAAGGCAGCAGCAAAGCCTGCAGCCCCCAGGTCTGTGGGGCTATGCAAGCGGTTCCCAAAGAGCTTTAGAACAAGGCATAGTTTTCCCTGCTGGCTCTTTGGGCGGGGGACCCATCTCCAGTCGTATGGCTATTTCTATGCCTAGCGCGGTGCGTAGTGGCAAAGGGTGGTTTTGAGGCTGAAGGCAGCAGGAAAGCCCGCAGCCCCCAGGTCTGTGGGACTACGCAAGCAGTTCCCAAAGAGCTTTAGAACAAGGCATAATTTTCCCTGCTGTCTCTTTGGGCGGGGGACCCATCTCCAGCCATAGGCCATTTTTGTGCCTGGCGCGGCGCCAAGTGGGAAAGGGTGGTGTGAAGGCTGAATGCAGCAGGAAAGCCCACAGCCCCCAGGTCTGTGGGGCTACGCAAGCGGTTCCCAAAGAGCTTTAGAACAAGGCATAGTTTTCCCTGCTGGCTCTTTGAGCATGGGACCCATCTCCAGCCATAGGCCATTTTTGTGCCTGATGCGGCGCCAAGTGGGAAAGGGTGGCTTTGAGGCTGAAGGCAGCAGGAAAGCCTGCAGCCCCCAGGTCTGTGGGGCTACGCAAGCGGTTCCCAAAGAGCTTTAGAACAAGGCCTAGTTTTCCCTGCTGGCTCTTTGGGCGGGGGACCCATCTCCAGCCGTATGGCCATTTTTTTGCCTGGCGAAGCCCCAAGAGGGAAAGGGTGGCTTCGAGGCTGAAGGCAGCAGCAAAGCCCGCAGCCCCCAGGTCTGTGGGGCTACGCAAGTGGTTCCCAAAGAGCTTTAGAACAAGGCATAGTTTTCCCTGCTGGCTCTTTGGGCGGGGGACCCATCTCCAGCCGTATGGCCATTTTTGAGCCTGGCGCGGCGCCAGGTGGGAAAGGGTGGCTTTGAGGCTGAAGGCAGGAGCAAAGCCTGCAGCCCCAAGGTCTGTGGGGCTACGCAAGCGGTTCCCAAACAGCTTTAGAACAAGTCATAATTTTCCCAGCTGGCTCTTAGGGCATGGGACCCATCTCCAGCCATAGGCCATTTTTGTGCCTGGCGCGACGCCAAGTGGGAAAGGGTGCTGTCGAGGCTGAAGTCAGCAGCAAAGCCTGCAGCCCCCAGGTCTGTGGGGCTATGCAAGAGGTTGCCAAAGATCTTTAGAACAAGGCATAGTTTTCCTTGCTGGCTCTTAGGGCATGGGACCCATCTCCAGCCATAGGCCATTTTTGTGCCTGATGCAGCGCCAAGTGGGAAAGGGTGGCTTTGAGGCTGAAGGCAGCAGGAAAGCCCGCAGCCCCCAGGTCTGTGGGGCTACGCAAGCGGTTTCCAAAGAGCTTTAGAACAAGGCATAGTTTTCCCTGCTGGCTCTTTGGGCGGGGGACCCATCTCCAGCCGTATGGCCATTTTTGTGCCTGGCGCGGCACCAAGAGGGAAAGGGTGGATTCGAGGCTGAAGGCAGCAGCAAAGCCCGCAGCCCCCAGGTCTGTGGGGCTACGCAAGTGGTTCCCAAAGAGCTTTAGAACAAGGCATAGTTTTCCCTGCTGGCTCTTTGGGCGGGGGACCCATCTCCAGCCATAGGCCATTTTTGTGCCTGGCGCGGCGCCAAGTGGGAAAGGGTGGTGTCGAGGCTGAAGGCAGCAGCAAAGCCCGCAGCCCCCATGTCTGTAGGGCTACGCAAGCGGTTCCCAAAGAGCTTTGGAACAAGGCATAGTTTTCCCTGCTGGCTCTTTGGGCGGGGGACCCATCTCCAGCCATAGACCATTTTTGTGCCTAGCGCGGCGCCAAGTGGGAAAGGGTGGCTTTGAGGCTGAAGGCAGCAGCAAAGCCTGCAGGCCCCACGTCTGTGGGGCTACGCAAGCGGTTCCCAAAGAGCTTTAGAACAAGGCATAGTTTTCCCTGCTGGCCCTTTGGGCGGGGGACCCATCTCCAGCCGTATGGCCATTTTTGTGCCTGGCCCGGCGCCAAGTGGGAAAGGGTGGTGTCGAGGCTGAAGGCAGCAGGAAAGCCCACAGCCCCCAGGTCTGTGGGGCTACGCAAGCGGTTCCCAAAGAGCTTTAGAACAAGGCATAGTTTTCCCTGCTGGCTCTTCGGGCGGGGGACCCATCTCCAGCCGTATGGCCATTTTTGTGCTTGATAGGGCGCCAAGTGGGAAAGGGTGGTTTTGAGGCTGAAGGCAGCAGGAAAGCCCGCAGCCCCCAGGTCTGTGGGGCTATGCAAGCGGTTCCCAAAGAGCTTTAGAACAAGGCATAGTTTTCCCTGCTGGCTCTTTGGGCGGGGGACCCATCTCCAGCCGTATGGCCATTTTTGTGCCTGGCGCGGCGCCAAGTGGGAAAGGGTGGTGTCGAGGCTGAAGGCAGCAGGAAAGCCCGCAGCCCCCATGTCTGTAGGGCTACGCAAGCGGTTCCCAAAGAGCTTTGGAACAAGGCATAGTTTTCCCTGCTGGCTCTCTGGGCGGGGGACCCATCTCCAGCCATAGACCATTTTTGTGCCTAGCGCGGCGCCAAGTGGGAAAGGGTGGCTTTGAGGCTGAAGGCAGCAGCAAAGCCTGCAGGCCCCACGTCTGTGGGGCCACGCAAGCGGTTCCCAAAGAGCTTTAGAACAAGGCATAGTTTTCCTTGCTGGGTCTTTGGGCATGGGACCGATCTCCAGCCATAGGCCATTTTTTTGCCTGATGGAGTGCCAAGTGGGAAAGGGTGGCTTTGAGGCTGAAGGCAGCAGGAAAGCCCGCAGCCCCCAGGTCTGTGCGGCTACGCAAGCGGTTCCCAAAGAGCTTTAGAACAAGGCATAATTTTCCTTGCTGGCTCTCTGGGCGGGGGACCCATCTCCAGCCGTATGGCCATTTTTGTGCCTAGCGCGACGCCAAGTGGGAAAGGGTGGCTTTGAGGCTGAAGGCAGCAGTAAAGCCTGCAGCCCCCACGTGTGTGGGGCTACGCAAGCGGTTCCCAAAGAGCTTTAGAACAAGGCATAGTTTTCCCTGCTGGGTCTTTGGGCATGGGACCCATCTCCAGCCATAGGCCATTTTTGTGCCTGGCGCGACGCCAAGTGGGAAAGGGTGGCTTTGAGGCTGAAGGCAGCAGGAAAGCCCGCAGCCCCCAGGTCTGTGCGGCTACGCAAGCGGTTCCCAAAGAGCTTTAGAACAAGGCATAATTTTCCTTGCTGGCTCTCTGGGCGGGGGACCCATCTCCAGCCGTATGGCCATTTTTTTGCCTGGCGCGGCGCCAAGTGGGAAAGGGTGGTGTCGAGGCTGAAGGCAGCAGGAAAGCCCGCAGCCCCCAGGTCTGTGGGGCTACGCAAGCGGTTCCCAAAGAGCTTTAGAACAAGGCATAGTTTTCCCTGCTGGCTCTTTGGGCGGGGGACCCATCTCCAGCCGTATGGCCATTTTTGTGCCTGGCGCGGCGCCAAGTGGGAAAGGGTGGCTTTGAGGCTGAAGGCAGCAGGAAAGCCCGCAGCCCCCAGGTCTGTGGGGCTACGCAAGCGGTTCCCAAAGAGCTTTAGAACAAGGCATAGTTTTCCCTGCTGGCTCTTTGGGCGGGGGGACCCATCTCCAGCCGTATGGCCATTTTTGTGCTTGGCGCGGCGCCAAGTGGGAAAGGGTGGTGTCGAGGCTGAAGGCAGCAGGAAAGCCCACAGCCCCCAGGTCTGTGGGGCTACGCAAGCGGTTCCCAAAGAGCTTTAGAACAAGGCATAGTTTTCCCTGCTAGCTCTTTGGGCGGGGGACCCATCTCCAGCCGTATGGCCATTTTTGTGCCTGGCGCGGTGCGTAGTGGGAAAGGGTGGTTTAGAGGCTGAAGGCAGCAGCAAAGCCCGCAGCCCCCAGGTCTGTGGGGCCAAGCAAGCGGTTCCCAAAGAGCTTTAGAACAAGGCATAGTTTTCCCTGATGGCTCTTTGGGCATGGGACCCATCTCCAGCCATAGGCCATTTTTGTGCCTGATAGGGCGCCAAGTGGGAAAGGGTGGCTTTGAGGCTGAAGGCAGCAGGAAAGCCTGCAGCCCCCAGGTCTGTGGGGCTACGCAAGCGGTTCCCAAAGAGCTTTAGAACAAGGCATAGTTTTCCCTGCTGGCTCTTTGGACGGGGGACCCATTTCCAGCCGTATGGCCATTTTTGTGCCTGGCGCGGTGCGTAGTGGTAAAGGGTGGTTTTGACGCTGAAGGCAGCAGGAAAGCCCGCAGCCCCCAGGTCTGTGCGGCTACGCAAGCGGTTCCCAAAGAGCTTTAGAACAAGGCATAGTTTTCCCTGCTGGCTCTTTGGGCGGGGGACCCATCTCCAGCCGTATGGCAATTTTTGTGCCTGGCGCGGCGCCAAGTGGGAAAGGGTGGTTTTGAGGCTGAAGGCAGCAGCAAAGCCTGCAGCCCCCAGGTCTGTGGGGCTACGCAAGCGGTTCCCAAAGAGCTTTAGAACAAGGCATAGTTTTCCCTGCTGGCTCTTTGGGCATGGGACCCATCTCCAGCCATATGGCCATTTTTGTGCCTGGCGCGGCGCCAAGTGGGAAAGGGTGGCTTTGAGGCTGAAGGCAGCAGGAAAGCCTGCAGCCCCCAGGTCTGTGGGGCTACGCAAGCAGTTCCCAAAGAGCTTTAGAACAAGGCATAATTTTCCCTGCTGTCTCTCTGGGCGGGGGACCCATCTCCAGCCATAGGCCGTTTTTGTGCCTGGCGCGGCGCCAAGTGGGAAAGGGTGCTGTCGAGGCTGAAGGCAGCAGCAAAGCCTGCAGCCCCCAGGTCTGTGGGGCTATGCAAGCGGTTCCCAAAGAGCTTTAGAACAAGGCATAGTTTTCCCTGCTGGCTCTTTGGGCGGGGGACCCATCTCCAGTCGTATGGCTATTTCTATGCCTAGCGCGGTGCGTAGTGGCAAAGGGTGGTTTTGAGGCTGAAGGCAGCAGGAAAGCCCGCAGCCCCCAGGTCTGTGGGACTACGCAAGCAGTTCCCAAAGAGCTTTAGAACAAGGCATAATTTTCCCTGCTGTCTCTTTGGGCGGGGGACCCATCTCCAGCCATAGGCCATTTTTGTGCCTGGCGCGGCGCCAAGTGGGAAAGGGTGGTGTGAAGGCTGAATGCAGCAGGAAAGCCCACAGCCCCCAGGTCTGTGGGGCTACGCAAGCGGTTCCCAAAGAGCTTTAGAACAAGGCATAGTTTTCCCTGCTGGCTCTTTGAGCATGGGACCCATCTCCAGCCATAGGCCATTTTTGTGCCTGATGCGGCGCCAAGTGGGAAAGGGTGGCTTTGAGGCTGAAGGCAGCAGGAAAGCCTGCAGCCCCCAGGTCTGTGGGGCTACGCAAGTGGTTCCCAAAGAGCTTTAGAACAAGGCCTAGTTTTCCCTGCTGGCTCTTTGGGCGGGGGACCCATCTCCAGCCGTATGGCCATTTTTTTGCCTGGCGCGGCACCAAGAGGGAAAGGGTGGCTTCGAGGCTGAAGGCAGCAGCAAAGCCCGCAGCCCCCAGGTCTGTGGGGCTACGCAAGTGGTTCCCAAAGAGCTTTAGAACAAGGCATAGTTTTCCCTGCTGGCTCTTTGGGCGGGGGACCCATCTCCAGCCGTATGGCCATTTTTGAGCCTGGCGCGGCGCCAGGTGGGAAAGGGTGGCTTTGAGGCTGAAGGCAGGAGCAAAGCCTGCAGCCCCAAGGTCTGTGGGGCTACGCAAGCGGTTCCCAAACAGCTTTAGAACAAGTCATAATTTTCCCAGCTGGCTCTTAGGGCATGGGACCCATCTCCAGCCATAGGCCATTTTTGTGCCTGGCGCGACGCCAAGTGGGAAAGGGTGCTGTCGAGGCTGAAGTCAGCAGCAAAGCCTGCAGCCCCCAGGTCTGTGGGGCTATGCAAGAGGTTGCCTAAGATCTTTAGAACAAGGCATAGTTTTCCTTGCTGGGTCTTTGGGCATGGGACCCATCTCCAGCCATAGGCCATTTTTGTGCCTGATGCAGCGCCAAGTGGGAAAGGGTGGCTTTGAGGCTGAAGGCAGCAGGAAAGCATGCAGCCCCCAGGTCTGTGGGGCTATGGAAGCGGTTCCCAAAGAGCTTTAGAACAAGGCATAGTTTTCCCTGCTGGCTCCTTGGGCATGGGACCCATCTCCAGCCATAGGCCATTTTTGTGCCTGGCGCATTGCGAAGTGGGAAAGGGTGTCTTTGAGGCTGAAGGCAGCAGGAAAGCCCGCAGCCCCCACGTCTGTGGGGCCAAGCAAGCGGTTCCCAAAGAGCTTTAGAACAAGGCATAGTTTTCCCTGCTGGCTCTTTGGGCGGGGGACCCATCTCCAGCCGTATGGCCATTTTTGTGCCTGGCGCGGCACCAAGAGGGAAAGGGTGGTGTCGAGCCTGAAGGCAGCAGGAAAGCCTGCAGCCCCCAGGTCTGTGGGGCTACGCAAGCGGTTCCCAAAGAGCTTTAGAACAAGGCATAGTTTTCCCTGCTGGCTCTTTGGGCGGGGGAGCCATCTCCAGCCGTATGGCCATTTTTGTGCCTGGCCCGGCGCCAAGCGGGAAAGGGTGGCTTTGAGGCTGAAGGCAGCAGGAGAGCCCGCAGCCCCCAGGTCTGTGGGGCTACGCAAGCGGTTCCCAAAGAGCTTTAGAACAAGGCATAGTTTTCCCTGCTGGCTCTTTGGGCGGGGGACCCATCTCCAGCCGTATGGCCATTTTTGTGCCTGGCGCGGTGCGTCGTGGGAAAGGGTGGTTTTGAGGCTGAAGGCAGCAGGAAAGCCTGCAGCCCCCAGGTCTTTGGGGCCAAGCAAGCGGTTCCCAAAGAGCTTTAGAACAAGGCATAGTTTTCCCTGCTGGCTCTTTGGGCATGGGACCCATCTCCAGCCATAGGCCATTTTTGTGCCTGATAGGGCGCCAAGTGGGAAAGGGTGGCTTTGAGGCTGAAGGCAGCAGGAAAGCCCGCAGCCCCCAGGTCTGTGGGGCTACGCAAGCGGTTCCCAAAGAGCTTTAGAACAAGGCATAGTTTTCCTTGCTGGCTCTTTGGGCATGGGACCCATCTCCAGCCATAGGCCATTTTTGTGCCTGGCCCGGCGCCAAGTGGGAAAGGGTGGTGTCGAGGCTGAAGGCAGCAGGAAAGCCCGAAGCCCGCAGGTCTGTGGGGCTACGCAAGCGGTTCCCAAAGAGCTTTAGAACAAGGCATAGTTTTCCCTGCTCGCTCTTTGGGCATGGAACCCATCTCCAGCCGTATTGCCATTTTTGTGCCTAGCGCGGCGCCAAATGGGAAAGGGTGGCTTTGAGGCTGAAGGCAGCAGGAAAGTCTGCAGCCCCCAAGTCTCTTAGGCTATGCAAGCGGTTCCCAAAGAGCTTTAGAACAAGGCATAGTTTCCGCTGCTTGTTCTTTGGGCGGGGGACCCATCTCCAGCCATAGGCCATTTTTGTGCCTGGCGCGGCGCCAAGTGGGAAAGGGTGGCTTTGAGGCTGAAGGCAGCAGGAAAGCCCGCAGCCCCCAGGTCTGTGGGGCTACGCAAGCGGTTCCCAAAGAGCTTTAGAACAAGGCATAGTTTTCCCTGCTGGCTCTTTGGGCGGGGGACCCATCTCCAGCCGTATGGCCATTTTTGTGCCTGGCGCGGCGCCCAGTGGGAAAGCGTGGTGTCGAGGCTGAAGGCAGCAGGAAAGCCCGCAGCCCCCAGGTCTGTGCGGCTACGCAAGCGGTTCCCAAAGAGCTTTAGAACAAGGCATAGTTTTCCTTGCTGGGTCTTTGGGCAGGGGACCCATCTCCAGCCGTATGGCAATTTTTGTGCCTGGCCCGGCGCCAAGTGGGAAAGGGTGGTTTTGAGGCTGAAGGCAGCAGCAAAGCCTGCAAGCCCCACGTCTGTGGGGCTACGCAAGCGGTTCCCAAAGAGCTTTAGAACAAGGCATAGTTTTCCCTGCTGGCTCTTTGGGCGGGGGACCCATCTCCAGCCGTATGGCCATTTTTGTGCCTGGCGCGGCGCCAAGTGGGAAAGGGTGGCTTTGAGGCTGAAGGCAGCAGGAAAGCCCGCAGCCCCCAGGTCTGTGGGGCTACGCAAGCGGTTCCCAAAGAGCTTTAGAACAAGGCATATTTTTCCCTGCTGGCTCTTTGGGCGGGGGACCCATCTCCAGCCGTATGGCCATTTTTGTGCCTAGCGCGGCGCCAAGTGGGAAAGGGTGGTGTCGAGGCTGAAGGCAGCAGGAAAGCCCGCAGCCCCCAGGTCTGTGGGGCTACGCAAGCGGTTCCCAAAGAGCTTTAGAACAAGGCATAGTTTTCCCTGCTGGCTCTTTGGGCGGGGGACCCATCTCCAGCCGTATGGCCATTTTTGTGCCTGGCACGGCGCCAAGTGGGAAAGGGTGGTGTCGAGGCTGAAGGCAGCAGCAAAGCCCGCAGCCCCCAGGTCTGTAGGGCTACGCAAGCGGTTCCCAAAGAGCTTTAGAACAAGGCATAGTTTTCCCTGCTGGCTCCTTGGGCGGGGGACCCATCTCCAGCCGTATGGCCATTTTTGTGCCTGGCCCGGTGCCAAGTGTGAAAGGGTGGCTTTGAGGCTGAAGGCAGGAGCAAAGCCTGCAGCCCTAAGGTCTGTGGGGCTACGCAAGCGGTTCCCAAAGAGCTTTAGAACAAGGCATAGTTTTCCCTGCTGGCTCTTAGGGCATGGGACCCATCTCCAGCCATAGGCCATTTTTCTGCCTGGCGCGATGCCAAGTGGGAAAGGGTGGTGTCGAGTCTGAAGGCAGCAGGAAAGCCTGCAGCCCCCAGGTCTGTGGGGCTACGCAAGCGGTTCCCAAAGAGCTTTAGAACAAGGCATAGTTTTCCCTGCTGGCTCTTTGGGCGGGGGACCCATCTCCAGCCGTATGGCCATTTTTGTGCCTAGCGCGGCGCCAAGTGGGAAAGGGTGGTGTCGAGGCTGAAGGCAGCAGGAAAGCCCGCAGCCCCCAGGTCTGTGGGGCTACGCAAGCGGTTCCCAAAGAGCTTTAGAACAAGGCATAGTTTTCCCTGCTCGCTCTTTGGGCATGGAACCCATCTCCAGCCGTATTGCCATTTTTGTGCCTAGCGCGGCGCCAAATGGGAAAGGGTGGCTTTGAGGCTGAAGGCAGCAGGAAAGTCTGCAGCCCCCAAGTCTCTTAGGCTATGCAAGCGGTTCCCAAAGAGCTTTAGAACAAGGCATAGTTTCCGCTGCTTGTTCTTTGGGCGGGGGACCCATCTCCAGCCATAGGCCATTTTTGTGCCTGGCGCGGCGCCAAGTGGGAAAGGGTGGCTTTGAGGCTGAAGGCAGCAGGAAAGCCCGCAGCCCCCAGGTCTGTGGGGCTACGCAAGCGGTTCCCAAAGAGCTTTAGAACAAGGCATAGTTTTCCCTGCTGGCTCTTTGGGCGGGGGACCCATCTCCAGCCGTATGGCCATTTTTGTGCCTGGCGCGGCGCCCAGTGGGAAAGCGTGGTGTCGAGGCTGAAGGCAGCAGGAAAGCCCGCAGCCCCCAGGTCTGTGCGGCTACGCAAGCGGTTCCCAAAGAGCTTTAGAACAAGGCATAGTTTTCCTTGCTGGGTCTTTGGGCAGGGGACCCATCTCCAGCCGTATGGCAATTTTTGTGCCTGGCCCGGCGCCAAGTGGGAAAGGGTGGTTTTGAGGCTGAAGGCAGCAGCAAAGCCTGCAAGCCCCACGTCTGTGGGGCTACGCAAGCGGTTCCCAAAGAGCTTTAGAACAAGGCATAGTTTTCCCTGCTGGCTCTTTGGGCGGGGGACCCATCTCCAGCCGTATGGCCATTTTTGTGCCTGGCGCGGCGCCAAGTGGGAAAGGGTGGCTTTGAGGCTGAAGGCAGCAGGAAAGCCCGCAGCCCCCAGGTCTGTGGGGCTACGCAAGCGGTTCCCAAAGAGCTTTAGAACAAGGCATAGTTTTCCCTGCTGGCTCTTTGGGCGGGGGACCCATCTCCAGCCGTATGGCCATTTTTGTGCCTAGCGCGGCGCCAAGTGGGAAAGGGTGGTGTCGAGGCTGAAGGCAGCAGGAAAGCCCGCAGCCCCCAGGTCTGTGGGGCTACGCAAGCGGTTCCCAAAGAGCTTTAGAACAAGGCATAGTTTTCCCTGCTGGCTCTTTGGGCGGGGGACCCATCTCCAGCCGTATGGCCATTTTTGTGCCTGGCACGGCGCCAAGTGGGAAAGGGTGGTGTCGAGGCTGAAGGCAGCAGCAAAGCCCGCAGCCCCCAGGTCTGTAGGGCTACGCAAGCGGTTCCCAAAGAGCTTTAGAACAAGGCATAGTTTTCCCTGCTGGCTCCTTGGGCGGGGGACCCATCTCCAGCCGTATGGCCATTTTTGTGCCTGGCCCGGTGCCAAGTGTGAAAGGGTGGCTTTGAGGCTGAAGGCAGGAGCAAAGCCTGCAGCCCTAAGGTCTGTGGGGCTACGCAAGCGGTTCCCAAAGAGCTTTAGAACAAGGCATAGTTTTCCCTGCTGGCTCTTAGGGCATGGGACCCATCTCCAGCCATAGGCCATTTTTCTGCCTGGCGCGATGCCAAGTGGGAAAGGGTGGTGTCGAGTCTGAAGGCAGCAGGAAAGCCTGCAGCCCCCAGGTCTGTGGGGCTACGCAAGCGGTTCCCAAAGAGCTTTAGAACAAGGCATAGTTTTCCCTGCTGGCTCTTTGGGCGGGGGACCCATCTCCAGCCGTATGGCCATTTTTGTGCCTAGCGCGGCGCCAAGTGGGAAAGGGTGGTGTCGAGGCTGAAGGCAGCAGGAAAGCCCGCAGCCCCCAGGTCTGTGGGGCTACGCAAGCGGTTCCCAAAGAGCTTTAGAACAAGGCATAGTTTTCCCTGCTCGCTCTTTGGGCATGGAACCCATCTCCAGCCGTATTGCCATTTTTGTGCCTAGCGCGGCGCCAAATGGGAAAGGGTGGCTTTGAGGCTGAAGGCAGCAGGAAAGTCTGCAGCCCCCAAGTCTCTTAGGCTATGCAAGCGGTTCCCAAAGAGCTTTAGAACAAGGCATAGTTTCCGCTGCTTGTTCTTTGGGCGGGGGACCCATCTCCAGCCATAGGCCATTTTTGTGCCTGGCGCGGCGCCAAGTGGGAAAGGGTGGCTTTGAGGCTGAAGGCAGCAGGAAAGCCCGCAGCCCCCAGGTCTGTGGGGCTACGCAAGCGGTTCCCAAAGAGCTTTAGAACAAGGCATAGTTTTCCCTGCTGGCTCTTTGGGCGGGGGACCCATCTCCAGCCGTATGGCCATTTTTGTGCCTGGCGCGGCGCCCAGTGGGAAAGCGTGGTGTCGAGGCTGAAGGCAGCAGGAAAGCCCGCAGCCCCCAGGTCTGTGCGGCTACGCAAGCGGTTCCCAAAGAGCTTTAGAACAAGGCATAGTTTTCCTTGCTGGGTCTTTGGGCAGGGGACCCATCTCCAGCCGTATGGCAATTTTTGTGCCTGGCCCGGCGCCAAGTGGGAAAGGGTGGTTTTGAGGCTGAAGGCAGCAGCAAAGCCTGCAAGCCCCACGTCTGTGGGGCTACGCAAGCGGTTCCCAAAGAGCTTTAGAACAAGGCATAGTTTTCCCTGCTGGCTCTTTGGGCGGGGGACCCATCTCCAGCCGTATGGCCATTTTTGTGCCTGGCGCGGCGCCAAGTGGGAAAGGGTGGCTTTGAGGCTGAAGGCAGCAGGAAAGCCCGCAGCCCCCAGGTCTGTGGGGCTACGCAAGCGGTTCCCAAAGAGCTTTAGAACAAGGCATAGTTTTCCCTGCTGGCTCTTTGGGCGGGGGACCCATCTCCAGCCGTATGGCCATTTTTGTGCCTAGCGCGGCGCCAAGTGGGAAAGGGTGGTGTCGAGGCTGAAGGCAGCAGGAAAGCCCGCAGCCCCCAGGTCTGTGGGGCTACGCAAGCGGTTCCCAAAGAGCTTTAGAACAAGGCATAGTTTTCCCTGCTGGCTCTTTGGGCGGGGGACCCATCTCCAGCCGTATGGCCATTTTTGTGCCTGGCACGGCGCCAAGTGGGAAAGGGTGGTGTCGAGGCTGAAGGCAGCAGCAAAGCCCGCAGCCCCCAGGTCTGTAGGGCTACGCAAGCGGTTCCCAAAGAGCTTTAGAACAAGGCATAGTTTTCCCTGCTGGCTCCTTGGGCGGGGGACCCATCTCCAGCCGTATGGCCATTTTTGTGCCTGGCCCGGTGCCAAGTGTGAAAGGGTGGCTTTGAGGCTGAAGGCAGGAGCAAAGCCTGCAGCCCTAAGGTCTGTGGGGCTACGCAAGCGGTTCCCAAAGAGCTTTAGAACAAGGCATAGTTTTCCCTGCTGGCTCTTAGGGCATGGGACCCATCTCCAGCCATAGGCCATTTTTCTACCTGGCGCGATGCCAAGTGGGAAAGGGTGGTGTCGAGTCTGAAGGCAGCAGGAAAGCCTGCAGCCCCCAGGTCTGTGGGGCTACGCAAGCGGTTCCCAAAGAGCTTTAGAACAAGGCATAGTTTTCCCTGCTGGCTCTTTGGGCGGGGGACCCATCTCCAGCCGTATGGCCATTTTTGTGCCTAGCGCGGCGCCAAGTGGGAAAGGGTGGTGTCGAGGCTGAAGGCAGCAGGAAAGCCCGCAGCCCCCAGGTCTGTGGGGCTACGCAAGCGGTTCCCAAAGAGCTTTAGAACAAGGCATAGTTTTCCCTGCTGGCTGTTTGGGCGGGGGACCCATCTCCAGCCGTATGGCCATTTTTGTGCCTGGCGCGGCGCCAAGTGGGAAAGGGTGGTGTCGAGGCTGAAGGCAGCAGCAAAGCCCGCAGCCCCCAGGTCTGTAGGGCTACGCAAGCGGTTCCCAAAGAGCTTTAGAACAAGGCATAGTTTTCCCTGCTGGCTCTTTGGGCGGGGGACCCATCTCCAGCCGTATGGCCATTTTTGTGCCTGGCCCGGTGCCAAGTGTGAAAGGGTGGCTTTGAGGCTGAAGGCAGGAGCAAAGCCTGCAGCCCTAAGGTCTGTGGGGCTACGCAAGCGGTTCCCAAAGAGCTTTAGAACAAGGCATAGTTTTCCCTGCTGGCTCTTAGGGCATGGGACCCATCTCCAGCCATAGGCCATTTTTCTGCCTGGCGCGATGCCAAGTGGGAAAGGGTGGTGTCGAGTCTGAAGGCAGCAGGAAAGCCTGCAGCCCCCAGGTCTGTGGGGCTACGCAAGCGGTTCCCAAAGAGCTTTAGAACAAGGCATAGTTTTCCCTGCTGGCTCTTTGGGCGGGGGACCCATCTCCAGCCGTATGGCCATTTTTGTGCCTGGCGCGGCGCCAAGTGGGAAAGGGTGGTGTCGAGGCTGAAGGCAGCAGCAAAGCCTGCAGCCCCCAGGTCTGTGGGGCCAAGCAAGCGGTTCCCAAAGAGCTTTAGAACAAGGCATAGTTTTCCCTGGTGGCTCTTTGGGCGGGGGATCCATCTGCAGCCATAGGCTGTTTTTGTGCCTGATAGGGCGCCAAGTGGGAAAGGGTGGTGTCGAGGCTGAAGGCAGCAGCAAAGCCTGCAGCCCCCAGGTCTGTGGGGCTATGCAAGAGGTTGCCAAAGAGCTTTAGAACAAGGCATAGTTTTCCCTGCTGGCTCTTTGGGCATGGGACCCATCTCCAGCCATAGGCCATTTTTGTGCCTGGCGCGGCGCCAAGTGGGAAAGGGTGGCTTTGAGGCTGAAGGCAGCAGGAAAGCCTGCAGCCCCCAGGTCTGTGGGGCTACGCAAGCGGTTCCCAAAGAGCTTTAGAACAAGGCATAGTTTTCCCTGCTGGCTCTTTGGGCGGGGGACCCATCTCCAGCCGTATGGCCATTTTTGTGCCTAGCGCGGCGCCAAGTGGGAAAGGGTGGTGTCGAGGCTGAAGGCAGCAGGAAAGCCCGCAGCCCCCAGGTCTGTGGGGCTACGCAAGCGGTTCCCAAAGAGCTTTAGAACAAGGCATAGTTTTCCCTGCTGGCTCTTTGGGCGGGGGACCCATCTACAGCCGTATGGCCATTTTTGTGCCTGGCGCGGCGCCAAGTGGGAAAGGGTGGTGTCGAGTCTGAAGGCAGCAGGAAAGCCTGCAGCCCCCAGGTCTGTGGGGCTACGCAAGTGGTTCCCAAAGAGCTTTAGAACAAGGCATAGTTTTCCCTGCTGGCTCTTTGGGCGGGGGACCCATCTCCAGCCGTATGGCCAATTTGTGCCTAGCGCGACGCCAAGTGGGAAAGGGTGGCTTTGAGGCTGAAGGCAGCAGCAAAGCCTGCAGCCCCCAGGTCTGTGGGGCTACGCAAGCGGTTCCCAAAGAGCTTTAGAACAAGGCATAGTTTTCCCTGCTGGCTCTTAGGGCATGGGACCCATCTCCAGCCATAGGCCATTTTTCTGCCTGGCGCGATGCCAAGTGGGAAAGGGTGGTGTCGAGTCTGAAGGCAGCAGGAAAGCCTGCAGCCCCCAGGTCTGTGGGGCTACGCAAGCGGTTCCCAAAGAGCTTTAGAACAAGGCATAGTTTTCCCTGCTGGCTCTTTGGGCGGGGGACCCATCTCCAGCCGTATGGCCATTTTTGTGCCTAGCGCGGCGCCAAGTGGGAAAGGGTGGTGTCGAGGCTGAAGGCAGCAGGAAAGCCCGCAGCCCCCAGGTCTGTGGGGCTACGCAAGCGGTTCCCAAAGAGCTTTAGAACAAGGCATAGTTTTCCCTGCTGGCTCTTTGGGCGGGGGACCCATCTCCAGCCGTATGGCCATTTTTGTGCCTGGCACGGCGCCAAGTGGGAAAGGGTGGTGTCGAGGCTGAAGGCAGCAGCAAAGCCCGCAGCCCCCAGGTCTGTAGGGCTACGCAAGCGGTTCCCAAAGAGCTTTAGAACAAGGCATAGTTTTCCCTGCTGGCTCTTTGGGCGGGGGACCCATCTCCAGCCGTATGGCCATTTTTGTGCCTGGCCCGGTGCCAAGTGTGAAAGGGTGGCTTTGAGGCTGAAGGCAGGAGCAAAGCCTGCAGCCCTAAGGTCTGTGGGGCTACGCAAGCGGTTCCCAAAGAGCTTTAGAACAAGGCATAGTTTTCCCTGCTGGCTCTTAGGGCATGGGACCCATCTCCAGCCATAGGCCATTTTTCTGCCTGGCGCGATGCCAAGTGGGAAAGGGTGGTGTCGAGTCTGAAGGCAGCAGGAAAGCCTGCAGCCCCCAGGTCTGTGGGGCTACGCAAGCGGTTCCCAAAGAGCTTTAGAACAAGGCATAGTTTTCCCTGCTGGCTCTTTGGGCGGGGGACCCATCTCCAGCCGTATGGCCATTTTTGTGCCTGGCGCGGCGCCAAGTGGGAAAGGGTGGTGTCGAGGCTGAAGGCAGCAGCAAAGCCCGCAGCCCCCAGGTCTGTGGGGCTACGCAAGCGGTTCCCAAAGAGCTTTAGAACAAGGCATAGTTTTCCCTGCTGGCTCTTTGGGCGGGGGACCCATCTCCAGCCGTATGGCCATTTTTGTGCCTGGCGCGGTGCGTAGCGGGAAAGGGTGGTTTTGAGGCTGAAGGCAGCAGGAAAGCCTGCAGCCCCCAGGTCTGTGGGGCCAAGCAAGCGGTTCCCAAAGAGCTTTAGAACAAGGCATAGTTTTCCCTGGTGGCTCTTTGGGCGGGGGATCCATCTGCAGCCATAGGCTGTTTTTGTGCCTGATAGGGCGCCAAGTGGGAAAGGGTGGTGTCGAGGCTGAAGGCAGCAGCAAAGCCTGCAGCCCCCAGGTCTGTGGGGCTATGCAAGAGGTTGCCAAAGAGCTTTAGAACAAGGCATAGTTTTCCCTGCTGGCTCTTTGGGCATGGGACCCATCTCCAGCCATAGGCCATTTTTGTGCCTGGCGCGGCGCCAAGTGGGAAAGGGTGGTGTCGAGGCTGAAGGCAGCAGGAAAGCCTGCAGCCCCCAGGTCTGTGGGGCTACGCAAGCGGTTCCCAAAGAGCTTTAGAACAAGGCATAGTTTTCCCTGCTGGCTCTTTGGGCGGGGGACCCATCTCCAGCCGTATGGCCATTTTTGTGCCTAGCGCGGCGCCAAGTGGGAAAGGGTGGTGTCGAGGCTGAAGGCAGCAGGAAAGCCCGCAGCCCCCAGGTCTGTAGGGCTACGCAAGCGGTTCCCAAAGAGCTTCAGAACAAGGCATAGTTTTCCCTGCTGGCTCTTTGGGCGGGGGACCCATCTCCAGCCGTATGGCCATTTTTGTGCCTGGCCCGGTGCCAAGTGGGAAAGGGTGGCTTTGAGGCTGAAGGCAGGAGCAAAGCCTGCAGCCCTAAGGTCTGTGGGGTTACGCAAGCGGTTCCCAAAGAGCTTTAGAACAAGGCATAGTTTTCCCTGCTGGCTCTTTGGGCATGGGACCCATCTCCAGCCATAGGCCATTTTTGTGCCTGGCGCGGTGCCAAGTGGGAAAGGGTGGTGTCGAGTCTGAAGGCAGCAGGAAAGCCTGCAGCCCCCAGGTCTGTGGGGCTACGCAAGCGGTTCCCAAAGAGCTTTAGAACAAGGCATAGTTTTCCCTGCTGGCTCTTTGGGCGGGGGACCCATCTACAGCCGTATGGCCATTTTTGTGCCTGGCGCGGCGCCAAGTGGGAAAGGGTGGTGTCGAGTCTGAAGGCAGCAGGAAAGCCTGCAGCCCCCAGGTCTGTGGGGCTACGCAAGCGGTTCCCAAAGAGCTTTAGAACAAGGCATAGTTTTCCCTGCTGGCTCTTTGGGCGGGGGACCCATCTCCAGCCGTATGGCCAATTTGTGCCTAGCGCGACGCCAAGTGGGAAAGGGTGGCTTTGAGGCTGAAGGCAGCAGCAAAGCCTGCAGCCCCCAGGTCTGTGGGGCTACGCAAGCGGTTCCCAAAGAGCTTTAGAACAATGCATAGTTTTCCTTGCTGGGTCTTTGGGCATGGGACCCATCTCCAGCCATAGGCCATTTTTGTGCCTGGCCCGGCGCGAAGCGGGAAAGGGTGGCTTTGAGGCTGAAGGCAGCAGCAAAGCCCACAGCCCCCAGGTCTGTGGGGCTACGCAAGCGGTTCCCAAAGAGCTTTAGAACAAGGCATAGTTTTCCCTGCTGGCTCTTTGGGCGGGGGAACCATCTCCAGCCGTATGGCCATTTTTGTGCCTGGCACGGCGCCAAGTGGGAAAGGGTGGTGTCGAGGCTGAAGGCAGCAGGAAAGCCCACAGCCCCCAGGTCTGTGGGGCTATGCAAGCGGTTCCCAAAGAGCTTTAGAACAAGGCATAGTTTTCCCTGCTGGCTCTTTGGGCATGGGACCCATCTCCACCCATAGGCCATTTTTCTGCCTGGCGCGACGCCAAGTGGGAAAGGGTGCTGTCGAGGCTGAAGGCAGCAGGAAAGCCTGCAGCCCCCAGGTCTGTGGGGCTACGCAAGTGGTTCCCAAAGAGCTTTAGAACAAGGCATAGTTTTCCCTGCTGGCTCTTTGGGCGGGGGACCCATCTCCAGCCGTATGGCCAATTTGTGCCTAGCGCGACGCCAAGTGGGAAAGGGTGGCTTTGAGGCTGAAGGCAGCAGCAAAGCCTGCAGCCCCCAGGTCTGTGGGGCTACGCAAGCGGTTCCCAAAGAGCTTTAGAACAAGGCATAGTTTTCCCTGCTGGCTCTTAGGGCATGGGACCCATCTCCAGCCATAGGCCATTTTTCTGCCTGGCGCGATGCCAAGTGGGAAAGGGTGGTGTCGAGTCTGAAGGCAGCAGGAAAGCCTGCAGCCCCCAGGTCTGTGGGGCTACGCAAGCGGTTCCCAAAGAGCTTTAGAACAAGGCATAGTTTTCCCTGCTGGCTCTTTGGGCGGGGGACCCATCTCCAGCCGTATGGCCATTTTTGTGCCTAGCGCGGCGCCAAGTGGGAAAGGGTGGTGTCGAGGCTGAAGGCAGCAGGAAAGCCCGCAGCCCCCAGGTCTGTGGGGCTACGCAAGCGGTTCCCAAAGAGCTTTAGAACAAGGCATAGTTTTCCCTGCTGGCTCTTTGGGCGGGGGACCCATCTCCAGCCGTATGGCCATTTTTGTGCCTGGCACGGCGCCAAGTGGGAAAGGGTGGTGTCGAGGCTGAAGGCAGCAGCAAAGCCCGCAGCCCCCAGGTCTGTAGGGCTACGCAAGCGGTTCCCAAAGAGCTTTAGAACAAGGCATAGTTTTCCCTGCTGGCTCTTTGGGCGGGGGACCCATCTCCAGCCGTATGGCCATTTTTGTGCCTGGCCCGGTGCCAAGTGTGAAAGGGTGGCTTTGAGGCTGAAGGCAGGAGCAAAGCCTGCAGCCCTAAGGTCTGTGGGGCTACGCAAGCGGTTCCCAAAGAGCTTTAGAACAAGGCATAGTTTTCCCTGCTGGCTCTTAGGGCATGGGACCCATCTCCAGCCATAGGCCATTTTTCTGCCTGGCGCGATGCCAAGTGGGAAAGGGTGGTGTCGAGTCTGAAGGCAGCAGGAAAGCCTGCAGCCCCCAGGTCTGTGGGGCTACGCAAGCGGTTCCCAAAGAGCTTTAGAACAAGGCATAGTTTTCCCTGCTGGCTCTTTGGGCGGGGGACCCATCTCCAGCCGTATGGCCATTTTTGTGCCTGGCGCGGCGCCAAGTGGGAAAGGGTGGTGTCGAGGCTGAAGGCAGCAGCAAAGCCCGCAGCCCCCAGGTCTGTGGGGCTACGCAAGCGGTTCCCAAAGAGCTTTAGAACAAGGCATAGTTTTCCCTGCTGGCTCTTTGGGCGGGGGACCCATCTCCAGCCGTATGGCCATTTTTGTGCCTGGCGCGGTGCGTAGCGGGAAAGGGTGGTTTTGAGGCTGAAGGCAGCAGGAAAGCCTGCAGCCCCCAGGTCTGTGGGGCCAAGCAAGCGGTTCCCAAAGAGCTTTAGAACAAGGCATAGTTTTCCCTGGTGGCTCTTTGGGCGGGGGATCCATCTGCAGCCATAGGCTGTTTTTGTGCCTGATAGGGCGCCAAGTGGGAAAGGGTGGTGTCGAGGCTGAAGGCAGCAGCAAAGCCTGCAGCCCCCAGGTCTGTGGGGCTATGCAAGAGGTTGCCAAAGAGCTTTAGAACAAGGCATAGTTTTCCCTGCTGGCTCTTTGGGCATGGGACCCATCTCCAGCCATAGGCCATTTTTGTGCCTGGCGCGGCGCCAAGTGGGAAAGGGTGGTGTCGAGGCTGAAGGCAGCAGGAAAGCCTGCAGCCCCCAGGTCTGTGGGGCTACGCAAGCGGTTCCCAAAGAGCTTTAGAACAAGGCATAGTTTTCCCTGCTGGCTCTTTGGGCGGGGGACCCATCTCCAGCCGTATGGCCATTTTTGTGCCTAGCGCGGCGCCAAGTGGGAAAGGGTGGTGTCGAGGCTGAAGGCAGCAGGAAAGCCCGCAGCCCCCAGGTCTGTAGGGCTACGCAAGCGGTTCCCAAAGAGCTTCAGAACAAGGCATAGTTTTCCCTGCTGGCTCTTTGGGCGGGGGACCCATCTCCAGCCGTATGGCCATTTTTGTGCCTGGCCCGGTGCCAAGTGGGAAAGGGTGGCTTTGAGGCTGAAGGCAGGAGCAAAGCCTGCAGCCCTAAGGTCTGTGGGGTTACGCAAGCGGTTCCCAAAGAGCTTTAGAACAAGGCATAGTTTTCCCTGCTGGCTCTTTGGGCATGGGACCCATCTCCAGCCATAGGCCATTTTTGTGCCTGGCGCGGTGCCAAGTGGGAAAGGGTGGTGTCGAGTCTGAAGGCAGCAGGAAAGCCTGCAGCCCCCAGGTCTGTGGGGCTACGCAAGCGGTTCCCAAAGAGCTTTAGAACAAGGCATAGTTTTCCCTGCTGGCTCTTTGGGCGGGGGACCCATCTACAGCCGTATGGCCATTTTTGTGCCTGGCGCGGCGCCAAGTGGGAAAGGGTGGTGTCGAGTCTGAAGGCAGCAGGAAAGCCTGCAGCCCCCAGGTCTGTGGGGCTACGCAAGCGGTTCCCAAAGAGCTTTAGAACAAGGCATAGTTTTCCCTGCTGGCTCTTTGGGCGGGGGACCCATCTCCAGCCGTATGGCCAATTTGTGCCTAGCGCGACGCCAAGTGGGAAAGGGTGGCTTTGAGGCTGAAGGCAGCAGCAAAGCCTGCAGCCCCCAGGTCTGTGGGGCTACGCAAGCGGTTCCCAAAGAGCTTTAGAACAATGCATAGTTTTCCTTGCTGGGTCTTTGGGCATGGGACCCATCTCCAGCCATAGGCCATTTTTGTGCCTGGCCCGGCGCGAAGCGGGAAAGGGTGGCTTTGAGGCTGAAGGCAGCAGCAAAGCCCACAGCCCCCAGGTCTGTGGGGCTACGCAAGCGGTTCCCAAAGAGCTTTAGAACAAGGCATAGTTTTCCCTGCTGGCTCTTTGGGCGGGGGAACCATCTCCAGCCGTATGGCCATTTTTGTGCCTGGCACGGCGCCAAGTGGGAAAGGGTGGTGTCGAGGCTGAAGGCAGCAGGAAAGCCCACAGCCCCCAGGTCTGTGGGGCTACGCAAGCGGTTCCCAAAGAGCTTTAGAACAAGGCATAGTTTTCCCTGCTGGCTCTTTGGGCATGGGACCCATCTCCACCCATAGGCCATTTTTCTGCCTGGCGCGACGCCAAGTGGGAAAGGGTGCTGTCGAGGCTGAAGGCAGCAGGAAAGCCTGCAGCCCCCAGGTCTGTGGGGCTACGCAAGCGGTTCCCAAAGAGCTTTAGAACAAGGCATAGTTTTCCCTGCTGGCTCTCTGGGCGGGGCACCCATCTGCAGCCATAGGCTGTTTTTGTGCCTGGCGCGGCGACAAGTGGGAAAGGGCGGTTTTGAGGCTGAAGGCAGCAGCAAAGCCTGCAGGCCCCACGTCTGTGGGGCCACGCAAGCGGTTCCCAAAGAGCTTTAGAACAAGGCATAGTTTTCCCTGCTGGGTCTTTGGGCATGGGACCGATCTCCAGCCATAGGCCATTTTTTTGCCTGATGGAGTGCCAAGTGGGAAAGGGTGGCTTTGAGGCTGAAGGCAGCAGGAAAGCCTGCAGCCCCCAGGTCTGTGGGGCTACGCAAGCGGTTCCCAAAGAGCTTTAGAACAAGGCATAGTTTTCCTTGCTGGCTCTTTGGGCATGGGACCCATCTCCAGCCATAGGCCATTTTTGTGCCTGATGCGGCGCCAAGTGGGAAAGGGTGGCTTTGAGGCTGAAGGCAGCAGGAAAGCCCGCAGCCCCCAGGTCTGTGCGGCTACGCAAGCGGTTCCCAAAGAGCTTTAGAACAAGGCAAAATTTTCCTTGCTGGCTCTCTGGGCGGGGGACCCATCTCCAGCCGTATGGCCATTTTTGTGCCTAGCGCGACGCCAAGTGGGAAAGGGTGGCTTTGAGGCTGAAGGCAGCAGTAAAGCCTGCAGCCCCCAGGTCTGTGGGGCTACGCAAGCGGTTCCCAAAGAGCTTTAGAACAAGGCATAGTTTTCACTGCTGGCTCTTTGGGCATGGGACCCATCTCCAGCCATAGGCCATTTTTGTGCCTGGCGCGACGCCAAGTGGGAAAGGGTGGCTTTGAGGCTGAAGGCAGCAGGAAAGCCCGCAGCCCCCAGGTCTGTGCGGCTACGCAAGCGGTTCCCAAAGAGCTTTAGAACAAGGCATAATTTTCCTTGCTGGCTCTCTGGGCGGGGGACCCATCTCCAGCCGTATGGCCATTTTTTTGCCTGGCGCGGCGCCAAGTGGGAAAGGGTGGTGTCGAGGCTGAAGGCAGCAGGAAAGCCCGCAGCCCCCAGGTCTGTGGGGCTACGCAAGCGGTTCCCAAATAGCTTTAGAACAAGGCATAGTTTTCCCTGCTGGCTCTTTGGGCGGGGGACCCATCTCCAGCCGTATGGCCATTTTTGTGCCTGGCGCGGCGCCAAGTGGGAAAGGGTGGCTTTGAGGCTGAAGACAGCAGGAAAGCCCGCAGCCCCCAGGTCTGTGGGGCTACGCAAGCGGTTCCCAAAGAGCTTTAGAACAAGGCATAGTTTTCCCTGCTGGCTCTTTGGGCGGGGGACCCATCTCCAGCCGTATGGCCATTTTTGTGCTTGGCGCGGCGCCAAGTGGGAAAGGGTGGTGTCGAGGTTGAAGGCAGCAGGAAAGCCCACAGCCCCCAGGTCTGTGGGGCCAAGCAAGCGGTTCCCAAAGAGCTTTAGAACAAGGCATAGTTTTCCCAGCTGGCTCTTTGGGCATGGGACCCATCTCCAGCCATAGGCCATTTTTGTGCCTGATAGGGCGCCAAGTGGGAAAGGGTGGCTTTGAGGCTGAAGGCAGCAGGAAAGCCTACAGCCCCCAAGTCTGTGGGGCTACGCAAGCGGTTCCCAAAGAGCTTTAGAAGAAGGCATAGTTTTCCCTGCTGGCTCTTTGGACGGGGGACCCATTTCCAGCCGTATGGCCATTTTTGTGCCTGGCGCGGTGCGTAGTGGTAAGGGGTGGCTTTGAGGCTGAAGGCAGCAGGAAAGCCTGCAGCCCCCAGGTCTCTGGGGCTACGCAAGCAGTTCCCAAAGAGCTTTAGAACAAGGCATAATTTTCCCTGCTGTCTCTCTGGGCGGGGGACCCATCTCCAGCCATAGGCCGTTTTTGTGCCTGGCGCGGCGCCAAGTGGGAAAGGGTGCTGTCGAGGCTGAAGGCAGCAGCAAAGCCTGCAGCCCCCAGGTCTGTGGGGCTATGCAAGCGGTTCCCAAAGAGCTTTAGAACAAGGCATAGTTTTCCCTGCTGGCTCTTTGGGCGGGGGACCCATCTCCAGTCGTATGGCTATTTCTATGCCTAGCGCGGTGCGTAGTGGGAAAGGGTGGTTTTGAGGCTGAAGGCAGCAGGAAAGCCCGCAGCCCCCAGGTCTGTGGGACTACGCAAGCAGTTCCCAAAGAGCTTTAGAACAAGGCATAATTTTCCCTGCTGTCTCTTTGGGCGGGGGACCCATCTCCAGCCATAGGCCATTTTTGTGCCTGGCGCGGCGCCAAGTGGGAAAGGGTGGTGTGGAGGCTGAAGGCAGCAGGAAAGCCCACAGCCCCCAGGTCTGTGGGGCTACGCAAGCGGTTCCCAAAGAGCTTTAGAACAAGGCATAGTTTTCCCTGCTGGCTCTTTGGGCGGGGGACCCATCTCCAGCCATAGGCCGTTTTTGTGCCTGGCGCGGCGCCAAGTGGGAAAGGGTGCTGTCGAGGCTGAAGTCAGCAGCAAAGCCTGCAACCCCCAGGTCTGTGGGGCTATGCAAGAGGTTGCCAAAGATCTTTAGAGCAAGGCATAGTTTTCCTTGCTGGCTCTTAGGGCATGGGACCCATCTCCAGCCATAGGCCATTTTTGTGCCTGATGCAGCGCCAAGTGGGAAAGGGTGGCTTTGAGGCTGAAGGCAGCAGGAAAGCCCGCAGCCCCCAGGTCTGTGGGGCTACGCAAGCGGTTTCCAAAGAGCTTTAGAACAAGGCATAGTTTTCCCTGCTGGCTCTTTGGGCGGGGGACCCATCTCCAGCCGTATGGCCATTTTTGTGCCTGGCGCGGCACCAAGAGGGAAAGGGTGGATTCGAGGCTGAAGGCAGCAGCAAAGCCCGCAGCCCCCAGGTCTGTGGGGCTACGCAAGTGGTTCCCAAAGAGCTTTAGAACAAGGCATAGTTTTCCCTGCTGGCTCTTTGGGCGGGGGACCCATCTCCAGCCGTATGGCCATTTTTGAGCCTGGCGCGGCGCCAGGTGGGAAAGGGTGGCTTTGAGGCTGAAGGCAGGAGCAAAGCCTGCAGCCCCAAGGTCTGTGGGGCTACGCAAGCGGTTCCCAAAGAGCTTTAGAACAAGGCATAGTTTTCCCAGCTGGCTCTTAGGGCATGGGACCCATCTCCAGCCATAGGCCATTTTTGTGCCTGGCGCGACACCAAGTGGGAAAGGGTGCTGTCGAGGCTGAAGGCAGCAGGAAAGCCTGCAGCCCCCAGGTCTGTGGGGCTACGCAAGCGGTTCCCAAAGAGCTTTAGAACAAGGCATAGTTTTCCCTGCTGGCTCTTTGGGCGGGGGACCCATCTCCAGCCATAGGCCGTTTTTGTGCCTGGCGCGGCGCCAAGTGGGAAAGGGTGCTGTCGAGGCTGAAGTCAGCAGCAAAGCCTGCAGCCCCCAGGTCTGTGGGGCTATGCAAGAGGTTGCCTAAGATCTTTAGAACAAGGCATAGTTTTCCTTGCTGGGTCTTTGGGCATGGGACCCATCTCCAGCCATAGGCCATTTTTGTGCCTGATGCAGCGCCAAGTGGGAAAGGGTGGCTTTGAGGCTGAAGGCAGCAGGAAAGCATGCAGCCCCCAGGTCTGTGGGGCTATGGAAGCGGTTCCCAAAGAGCTTTAGAACAAGGCATAGTTTTCCCTGCTGGCTCCTTGGGCATGGGACCCATCTCCAGCCATAGGCCATTTTTGTGCCTGGCGCATTGCGAAGTGTGAAAGGGTGTCTTTGAGGCTGAAGGCAGCAGGAAAGCCCGCAGCCCCCACGTCTGTGGGGCCAAGCAAGCGGTTCCCAAAGAGCTTTAGAACAAGGCATAGTTTTCCCTGCTGGCTCTTTGGGCGGGGGACCCATATGCAGCCATATGGCCATTTTTATGCCTGGCGAAGCGCCAAGTGGGAAAGGGTTGTGTCGAGGCTGAAGGCAGCAGGAAAGCCTGCAGCCCCCAGGTCTGTGGGGCTACGCAAGCGGTTCCCAAAGAGCTTTAGAACAAGGCATAGTTTTCCCTGCTGGCTCTTTGGGCGGGGGAGCCATCTCCAGCCGTATGGCCATTTTTGTGCCTGGCCCGGCGCCAAGCGGGAAAGGGTGGCTTTGAGGCTGAAGGCAGCAGGAGAGCCCGCAGCCCCCAGGTCTGTGGGGCTACGCAAGAGGTTCCCAAAGAGCTTTAGAACAAGGCATAGTTTTCCCTGCTGGCTCTTTGGGCGGGGGACCCATCTCCAGCCGTATGGCCATTTTTGTGCCTGGCGCGGTGCGTCGTGGGAAAGGGTGGTTTTGAGGCTGAAGGCAGCAGGAAAGCCTGCAGCCCCCAGGTCTGTGGGGCCAAGCAAGCGGTTCCCAAAGAGCTTTAGAACAAGGCATAGTTTTCCCTGATGGCTCTTTGGGCATGGGACCCATCTCCAGCCATAGGCCATTTTTGTGCCTCATAGGGCGCCAAGTGGGAAAGGGTGGCTTTGAGGCTGAAGGCAGCAGGAAAGCCCGCAGCCCCCAGGTCTGTGGGGCTACGCAAGCGGTTCCCAAAGAGCTTTAGAACAAGGCATAGTTTTCCTTGCTGGCTCTTTGGGCATGGGACCCATCTCCAGCCATAGGCCATTTTTGTGCCTAGCGCGGCGCCAAATGGGAAAGGGTGGCTTTGAGGCTGAAGGCAGCAGGAAAGTCTGCAGCCCCCAAGTCTCTTAGGCTATGCAAGCGGTTCCCAAAGAGCTTTAGAACAAGGCATAGTTTCCGCTGCTTGTTCTTTGGGCGGGGGACCCATCTCCAGCCATAGGCCATTTTTGTGCCTGGCGCGGCGCCAAGTGGGAAAGGGTGGTGTCGAGCCTGAAGGCAGCAGGAAAGCCTGCAGCCCCCAGGTCTGTGGGGCTACGCAAGCGGTTCCCAAAGAGCTTTAGAACAAGGCATAGTTTTCCCTGCTGGCTCTTTGGGCAGGGGACCCATCTCCAGCCGTATGGCCATTTTTGTGCCTGGCGCGGCGCCAAGTGGGAAGGGTGTTGTCGAACATGAAGGCAGAAGGAAAGCCCACAGCCCCCAGGTGTGTGCGGCTACGCAAGCGGTTCCCAAAGAGCTTTAGAACAAGGCATAGTTTTCCCTGCTTGTTCTTTGGTCGGGGGACCCATCTCCAGCCATAGGCCATTTTTTTTTTCCTGGCGCGACGCCAAGTGGGAAAGGGTGGCTTTGAGGCTGAAGGCAGCAGCAAAGCCTGCAGCCCCCAGGTCTGTGGGGCTACGCAAGCGGTTCCCAAAGAGCTTTAGAACAAGGCATAGTTTTCCCTGGTGGCTCTTTGGGCGGGGGATCCATCTGCAGCCATAGGCTGTTTTTGTGCCTGATAGGGCGCCAAGTGGGAAAGGGTGGTGTCGAGGCTGAAGGCAGCAGCAAAGCCTGCAGCCCCCAGGTCTGTGGGGCTATGCAAGAGGTTCCCAAAGAGCTTTAGAACAAGGCATAGTTTTCCCTGCTGGCTCTTTGGGCATGGGACCCATCTCCAGCCATAGGCCATTTTTGTGCCTGGCGCGGCGCCAAGTGCGAAAGGGTGGCTTTGAGGCTGAAGGCAGCAGGAAAGCCTGCAGCCCCCAGGTCTGTGGGGCTACGCAAGCGGTTCCCAAAGAGCTTTAGAACAAGGCATAGTTTTCCCTGCTGGCTCTTTGGGCGGGGGACCCATCTCCAGCCGTATGGCCATTTTTGTGCCTAGCGCGGCGCCAAGTGGGAAAGGGTGGTGTCGAGGCTGAAGGCAGCAGGAAAGCCCGCAGCCCCCAGGTCTGTGGGGCTACGCAAGCGGTTCCCAAAGAGCTTTAGAACAAGGCATAGTTTTCCCTGCTGGCTCTTTGGGCGGGGGACCCATCTCCAGCCGTATGGCCAATTTGTGCCTAGCGCGACGCCAAGTGGGAAAGGGTGGCTTTGAGGCTGAAGGCAGCAGCAAAGCCTGCAGCCCCCAGGTCTGTGGGGCTACGCAAGCGGTTCCCAAACAGCTTTAGAACAATGCATAGTTTTCCTTGCTGGGTCTTTGGGCATGGGACCCATCTCCAGCCATAGGCCATTTTTGTGCCTGGCCCGGCGCGAAGCGGGAAAGGGTGGCTTTGAGGCTGAAGGCAGCAGCAAAGCCCACAGCCCCCAGGTCTGTGGGGCTACGCAAGCGGTTCCCAAAGAGCTTTAGAACAAGGCATAGTTTTCCCTGCTGGCTCTTTGGGCGGGGGACCCATCTCCAGACGTATGGCCATTTTTGTGCCTGGCACGGCGCCAAGTGGGAAAGGGTGGTGTCGAGGCTGAAGGCAGCAGGAAAGCCCACAGCCCCCAGGTCTGTGGGGCTATGCAAGCGGTTCCCAAAGAGCTTTAGAACAAGGCATAGTTTTCCCTGCTGGGTCTTTGGGCATGGGACCCATCTCCACCCATAGGCCATTTTTCTGCCTGGCGCGACGCCAAGTGGGAAAGGGTGCTGTCGAGGCTGAAGGCAGCAGGAAAGCCTGCAGCCCCCAGGTCTGTGCGGCTACGCAAGCGGTTCCCAAAGAGCTTTAGAACAAGGCATAGTTTTCCCTGCTGGCTCTCTGGGCGGGGCACCCATCTGCAGCCATAGGCTGTTTTTGTGCCTGGCGCGGCGACAAGTGGGAAAGGGTGGTGTCGAGGCTGAAGGCAGCAGCAAAGCCCGCAGCCCCCAGGTCTGTGGGGCTACGCAAGCGGTTCCCAAAGAGCTTTAGAACAAGGCATAGTCTTCCCTGCTGGCTCTTTGGGCGGGGGACCCATCTCCAGCCGTATGGCAATTTTTGTGCCTGGCCCGGCGCCCAGTGGGAAAGGGCGGTTTTGAGGCTGAAGGCAGCAGGAAAGCCTGCAGGCCCCACGTCTGTGGGGCTACGCAAGCGGTTCCCAAAGAGCTTTAGAACAAGGCATAGTTTTCCTTGCTGGGCCTTTGGGCATGGGACCCATCTCCAGCCGTATGGCCATTTTTGTGCCTGGCGCGACGCCAAGTGGGAAAGGGTGGCTTTGAGGCTGAAGGCAGCAGGAAAGCCCGCAGCGCCAAGTCTGTGCGGCTACGCAAGCGGTTCCCAAAGAGCTTTAGAACAAGGCATAGTTTTCCCTGCTGGCTCTTTGGGCGGGGGACCCATCTCCAGCCGTATGGCCATTTTTGTGCTTGGCGCGGGGCCAAGTGGGAAAGGGTGGTGTCGAGGCTGAAGGCAGCAGGAAAGCCCACAGCCCCCAGGTCTGTGGGGCTACGCAAGCGGTTCCCAAAGAGCTTTAGAACAAGGCATAGTTTTCCCTGCTAGCTCTTTGGGTGGGGGACCCATCTCCAGCCGTATGGCCATTTTTGTGCCTGGCGCGGTGCATAGTGGGAAAGGGTGGTTTTGAGGCTGAAGGCAGCAGGAAAGCCTGCAGCCCCCAGGTCTGTGGGGCCAAGCAAGCGGTTCCCAAAGAGCTTTAGAACAAGGCATAGTTTTCCCTGATGGCTCTTTGGCCATGGGACCCATCTCCAGCCATAGGCCATTTTTGTGCCTGATAGGGCGCAAGTGGGAAAGGGTGGCTTTGAGGCTGAAGGCAGCAGGAAAGCCTGCAGCCCCAGGTCTGTGGGGCTACGCAAGCGGTTCCCAAAGAGCTTTAGAAGAAGGCATAGTTTTCCCTGCTGGCTCTTTGGACGGGGGACCCATTTCCAGCCGTATGGCCATTTTTGTGCCTGGCGCGGCGCCAAGTGGGAAAGGGTGGCTTTGAGGCTGAAGGCAGCAGGAAAGCCTGCAGCCCCCAGGTCTCTGGGGCTACGCAAGCAGTTCCCAAAGAGCTTTAGAACAAGGCATAATTTTCCCTGCTGGCTCTCTGGGCGGGGGACCCATCTCCAGCCATAGGCCGTTTTTGTGCCTGGCGCGGCGCCAAGTGGGAAAGGGTGCTGTCTAGGCTGAAGGCAGCAGCAAAGCCTGCAGCCCCCAGGTCTGTGGGGCTATGCAAGCGGTTCCCAAAGAGCTTTAGAACAAGGCATAGTTTTCCCTGCTGGCTCTTTGGGCGGGGGACCCATCTCCAGTCGTATGGCTATTTCTATGCCTAGCGCGGTGCGTAGTGGGAAAGGGTGGTTTTGAGGCTGAAGGCAGCAGGAAAGCCCGCAGCCCCCAGGTCTCTGGGACTACGCAAGCAGTTCCCAAAGAGCTTTAGAACAAGGCATAATTTTCCCTGCTGTCTCTTTGGGCGGGGGACCCATCTCCAGCCATAGGCCATTTTTGTGCCTGGCGCGGCGCCAAGTGGGAAAGGGTGGCGTGGAGGCTGAATGCAGCAGGAAAGCCCGCAGCCCCCAGGTCTGTGGGGCTACGCAAGCGGTTCCCAAAGAGCTTTAGAACAAGGCATAGTTTTCCCTGGTGGCTCTTTGGGCGGGGGATCCATCTGCAGCCATAGGCTGTTTTTGTGCCTGATAGGGCGCCAAGTGGGAAAGGGTGGTGTCGAGGCTGAAGGCAGCAGCAAAGCCTGAAGCCCCCAGGTCTGTGGGGCTATGCAAGAGGTTCCAAAGAGCTTTAGAACAAGGCATAGTTTTCCCTGCTGGCTCTTTGGGCATGGGACCCATCTCCAGCCATAGGCCATTTTTGTGCCTGGCGCGGCGCCAAGTGCGAAAGGGTGGCTTTGAGGCTGAAGGCAGCAGGAAAGCCTGCAGCCCCCAGGTCTGTGGGGCTACGCAAGCGGTTCCCAAAGAGCTTTAGAACAAGGCATAGTTTTCCCTGCTGGCTCTTTGGGCGGGGGACCCATCTCCAGCCGTATGGCCATTTTTGTGCCTAGCGCGGCGCCAAGTGGGAAAGGGTGGTGTCGAGGCTGAAGGCAGCAGGAAAGCCCGCAGCCCCCAGGTCTGTGGGGCTACGCAAGCGGTTCCCAAAGAGCTTTAGAACAAGGCATAGTTTTCCCTGCTGGCTCTTTGGGCGGGGGACCCATCTCCAGCCGTATGGCCATTTTTGTGCCTGGCACGGCGCCAAGTGGGAAAGGGTGGTGTCGAGGCTGAAGGCAGCAGCAAAGCCCGCAGCCCCCAGGTCTGTAGGGCTACGCAAGCGGTTCCCAAAGAGCTTCAGAACAAGGCATAGTTTTCCCTGCTGGCTCTTTGGGCGGGGGACCCATCTCCAGCCGTATGGCCATTTTTGTGCCTGGCCCGGTGCCAAGTGGGAAAGGGTGGTGTCGAGTCTGAAGGCAGCAGGAAAGCCTGCAGCCCCCAGGTCTGTGGGGCTACGCAAGTGGTTCCCAAAGAGCTTTAGAACAAGGCATAGTTTTCCCTGCTGGCTCTTTGGGCGGGGGACCCATCTCCAGCCGTATGGCCAATTTGTGCCTAGCGCGACGCCAAGTGGGAAAGGGTGCTGTCTAGGCAGAAGGCAGCAGCAAAGCCTGCAGCCCCCAGGTCTGTGGGGCTACGCAAGCAGTTCCCAAACAGCTTTAGAACAATGCATAGTTTTCCTTGCTGGGTCTTTGGGCATGGGACCCATCTCCAGCCATAGGCCATTTTTGTGCCTGGCCCGGCGCGAAGCGGGAAAGGGTGGCTTTGAGGCTGAAGGCAGCAGCAAAGCCCACAGCCCCCAGGTCTGTGGGGCTACGCAAGCGGTTCCCAAAGAGCTTTAGAACAAGGCATAGTTTTCCCTGCTGGCTCTTTGGGTGGGGGACCCATCTCCAGCCGTATGGCCATTTTTGTGCCTGGCCCGGCGCCAAGTGGGAAAGGGCGGTTTTGAGGCTGAAGGCAGCAGGAAAGCCTGCAGGCCCCACGTCTGTGGGGCTACGCAAGCGGTTCCCAAAGAGCTTTAGAACAAGGCATAGTTTTCCTTGCTGGGCCTTTGGGCATGGGACCCATCTCCAGCCGTATGGCCATTTTTGTGCCTGGCGCGACGCCAAGCGGGAAAGGGTGGCTTTGAGGCTGAAGGCAGCAGGAAAGCCCGCAGCGCCAAGTCTGTGCGGCTACGCAAGCGGTTCCCAAAGAGCTTTAGAACAAGGCATAATATTCCTTGCTGGCTCTCTGGGCGGGGGACCCATCTCCAGCCGTATGGCCATTTTTGTGCCTGGCCCGGCGCGAAGCGGGAAAGGGTGGCTTTGAGGCTGAAGGCAGCAGCAAAGCCCACACCCCCAGGTCTGTGGGGCTACGCAAGCGGTTCCCAAAGAGCTTTAGAAAAAGGCATAGTTTTCCCTGCTGGCTCTTTGGGCGGGGGACCCATCTCCAGCCGTATGGCCATTTTTGTGCTTGGCGCGGCGCCAAGTGGGAAAGGGTGGTGTCGAGGCTGAAGGCAGCAGGAAAGCCCACAGCCCCCAGGTCTGTGGGGCTACGCAAGCGGTTCCCAAAGAGCTTTAGAACAAGGCATAGTTTTCCCTGCTAGCTCTTTGGGCGGGGGACCCATCTCCAGCCGTATGGCCATTTTTGTGCCTGGCGCGGTGCATAGTGGGAAAGGGTGGTTTTGAGGCTGAAGGCAGCAGGAAAGCCTGCAGCCCCCAGGTCTGTGGGGCCAAGCAAGCGGTTCCCAAAGAGCTTTAGAACAAGGCATAGTTTTCCCTGATGGCTCTTTGGCCATGGGACCCATCTCCAGCCATAGGCCATTTTTGTGCCTGATAGGGCGCCAAGTGGGAAAGGGTGGCTTTGAGGCTGAAGGCAGCAGGAAAGCCTGCAGCCCCCAGGTCTGTGGGGCTACGCAAGCGGTTCCCAAAGAGCTTTAGAAGAAGGCATAGTTTTCCCTGCTGGCTCTTTGGACGGGGGACCCATTTCCAGCCGTATGGCCATTTTTATGCCTGGCGCGGCGCCAAGTGGGAAAGGGTGGCTTTGAGGCTGAAGGCAGCAGGAAAGCCTGCAGCCCCCAGGTCTCTGGGGCTACGCAAGCAGTTCCCAAAGAGCTTTAGAACAAGGCATAATTTTCCCTGCTGGCTCTCTGGGCGGGGGACCCATCTCCAGCCATATGCCGTTTTTGTGCCTGGCGCGGCGCCAAGTGGGAAAGGGTGCTGTCGAGGCTGAAGGCAGCAGCAAAGCCTGCAGCCCCCAGGTCTGTGGGGCTATGCAAGCGGTTCCCAAAGAGCTTTAGAACAAGGCATAGTTTTCCCTGCTGGCTCTTTGGGCGGGGGACCCATCTCCAATCGTATGGCTATTTCTATGCCTGGCCCGGCGCCAAGTGGGAAAGGGTGGTTTTGAGGCTGAAGGCAGCAGGAAAGCCCGCAGCCCCCAGGTCTGTGGGACTACGCAAGCAGTTCCCAAAGAGCTTTAGAACAAGGCATAATTTTCCCTGCTGTCTCTTTGGGCGGGGGACCCATCTCCAGCCATAGGCCATTTTTGTGCCTGGCGCGGCGCCAAGTGGGAAAGGGTGGTGTGGAGGCTGAATGCAGCAGGAAAGCCTGCAGCCCCCAGGTCTGTGGGGCTACGCAAGCGGTTCCCAAAGAGCTTTAGAACAAGGCATAGTTTTCCCTGCTGGCTCTTTGGGCGGGGGACCCATCTCCAGCCGTATGGCCATTTTTGTGCCTAGCGCGGTGCGTAGTGGGAAAGGGTGGCTTCGAGGCTGAAGGCAGCAGCAAAGCCTGCAGCCCCCAGGTCTGTGGGGCTACGCAAGTGGTTCCCAAAGAGCTTTAGAACAAGGCATAGTTTTCCCTGCTGGCTCTTTGGGCGGGGGACCCATCTCCAGCCGTATGGCCATTTTTGTGCCTGGCGCGGCGCCAGGTGGGAAAGGGTGGCTTTGAGGCTGAAGGCAGGAGCAAAGCCTGCAGCCCCAAGGTCTGTGGGGCTACGCAAGCGGTTCCCAAAGAGCTTTAGAACAAGTCATAGTTTTCCCAGCTGGCTCTTAGGGCATGGGACCCATCTCCAGCCATAGGCCATTTTTGTGCCTGGCGCGACGCCAAGTGGGAAAGGGTGCTGTCGAGGCTGAAGGCAGCAGGAAAGCCTGCAGCCCCCAGGTCTGTGGGGCTATGGAAGCGGTTCCCAAAGAGCTTTAGAACAAGGCATAGTTTTCCCTGCTGGCTCCTTGGGCTGGAGACCCATCTCCAGCCATAGGCCATTTTTATGCCTGGCGAAGCGCCAAGTGGGAAAGGGTGGTGTCGAGGCTGAAGGCAGCAGGAAAGCCTGCAGCCCCCAGGTCTGTGGGGCTACGCAAGCGGTTCCCAAAGAGCTTTAGAACAAGGCATAGTTTTCCCTGCTGGCTCTTTGGGCGGGGGACCCATCTCCAGCCGTATGGCCATTTTTGTGCCTGGCGCGGTGCGTCGTGGGAAAGGGTGGTTTTGAGGCTGAAGGCAGCAGGAAAGCCTGCAGCCCCCAGGTCTGTGGGGCCAAGCAAGCGGTTCCCAAAGAGCTTTAGAACAAGGCATAGTTTTCCCTGATGGCTCTTTGGGCATGGGACCCATCTCCAGCCATAGGCCATTTTTGTGCCTGATAGGGCGCCAAGTGGGAAAGGGTGGTTTTGAGGCTGAAGGCAGCAGGAAAGCCCGCAGCCCCCAGGTCTGTGCGGCTACGCAAGCGGTTCCCAAAGAGCTTTAGAACAAGGCATAGTTTTCCCTGCTGGCTCTTTGGGCGGGGGACCCATCTCCAGCCGTATGGCCATTTTTGTGCCTGGCCCGGCGCCAAGTGGGAAAGGGTGGTTTTGAGGCTGAAGGCAGCAGCAAAGCCTGCAGCCCCCAGGTCTGTGGGGCCAAGCAAGCGGTTCCCAAAGAGCTTTAGAACAAGGCATAGTTTTCCCTGCTGGCTCTTTGGGCATGGGACCCATCTCCAGCCATAGGCCATTTTCGTGCCTGGCGCGACGCCAAGTGTGAAAGGGTGCTGTCGAGGCTGAAGGCAGCAGGAAAGCCTGCAGCCCCCAGGTCTGTGCAGCTACGCAAGCGGTTTCCAAAGAGCTTTAGAACAAGGCATAGTTTTCCCTGCTGGCTCTTTGGGCGGGGGACCCATCTCCAGCCATAGGCCATTTTTGTGCCTGATGCGGCGCCAAGTGGGAAAGGGTGTTGTCGAGGCTGAAGGCAGCAGGAAAGCCCGCAGCCCCCAGGTCTGTGGGGCTACGCAAGCGGTTCCCAAAGAGCTTTAGAACAAGGCATAGTTTTACCTGCTGGCTCTTTTGGCAGGGGACCCATCTCCAGTCGTATGGCCATTTTTGTGCCTGGCGCGGCGCCACGTGGGAAAGGGTGATTTTGAGGCTGAAGGCGTCACGAAAGCCTGCCGTCCGAGGGTTTCTTAATGACTTTTCTTAATGATGTCTCCACAGTGTGAAGTTTTGCAGGATTTGAAAAAGTAATAGACACAGTGAAATTGAGTCTATTGGAAACTTCCATACTTTTCCCTCCCTCTAAAATCTCTGCTGTCCTGTAGTATCCACTGCCTGCAACTGCTGTTGCAGGAGCAGACAGATTGGTATCAAATTTAGAAAAAAAGGGACATCATTAAGAGGATTCACTCGCCTTATTTTTCACCGGTGTGGCCAGTAAAGAAACCAAAAAGGCAATGGCGTTTCACAGTAGATTACGGAAAATTAAACGCCAACACTGCACCTCTGACCGCTGCTGTTCCGAATATCGCGGAAATTGTGACAATGATAAAAGGAGCTGCCCATCCTTGCAGGGTTGCCTTAGATTTTAAAGACATATTTTTTTATGATTCTCCTCCTTGAGCAGGACAAAGCGCAGTTTGCATTCACATGGAAAGGAGTCCAATA
This sequence comes from Rissa tridactyla, assembly GCF_028500815.1. Taxonomy (NCBI): domain Eukaryota; kingdom Metazoa; phylum Chordata; class Aves; order Charadriiformes; family Laridae; genus Rissa; species Rissa tridactyla. Next base: position 80,008 of record NW_026529437.1, read on the forward strand.
TACCTTTAACCGCTTTCCACAAGGATACAAACATTCCCCCACTATTGCCCATAATGCTTTGGCTAAAGTGCTATCAGAGATTCCTGTTTCACAGGGATGTACAGTATACCAATATATTATTGATGACATCTTAATAGGGGAGAGAACCAAGAAAGTGTACAAGACATGATGGAAAACATCCGAAAAACATTATCAGATTTCGGATTGGAAATTCCCGACTCAAAGTGTCAGGGACCCGCACAGGAAGTTAAATTCCTGGGGGTCTGGTGGATTAAGGGAGCTGCTTCTGTCCCTCAGGATACCCTGAAAAAATAGAACATGGACAGAATCCTTCCAGCACGAAGGAGTTACAGCAAGTCCTGGGAACTTTAAGTTATTAGCGTAAACACATCCCTGGCTTTTCCATCATTGCTCGCCCCCTTTATTGTTTGCTCAAAAAAGGTAAATCCTGGGAGTCGACTGAACAACACACTAATGCACTAGAATTGCTAATAAAAGAGCTAAGGTTATTCCAACAACTTGGCCCCATACATCCAACTGACCCTGTCCATGTAGAATGGGGGCTCAGTGAACATGGTTCCCATTGTAATTTATGCCAGAAGGGACCAGCAGGACCGGAGAGACCATTAGAATTTAGCTCTCACGCCTTTAATGATACTGAGAGCAGCTATTCAGACCTGGAGAAGGGTTTACTGTCCCTGGTGCGAGCATTGCAACGAGCAGAGCAGATAAGGAGAGAACAGAGCGTGATTGTTCGGGGCCCTTTTCGCCTCCCAGATGTGGTCCTTAAAGGGACACCACCACCAGCTGGCATTCCCCAGAAACCCACAGTTCGAAAGTGGCATGCTTATTTAGAAGGCATTAATGATATCATGCCAATCTCTGAAGGTAGTATCAAAGTATCCATGCTCCAGAAGGATAGAGATGGTGCCCTATTGTTCCAATCCCCACCAAACAGACCATCTCCAATCCAAGAAGCACCTCCTCTGAAAGCAGGCAGTGATCTTACAGGAGTGTGGTTTACTGGTGTGTCATCTCACCGTGAGAACAGCAAGTGGAAATACAAGGCCGTAGCACTGGAAGTAGCAACGGGGGAAAGAGCAATTGAAACAGGAGAAGGTAGGGCACAAGTAGGGGAACTCAGAGCCGTCCTACTAGCTGCACAACATGGAGCTACTTACATTTACACTGACTCATATGCTGTTTTTAAAGGAGCCACTGAATGGCTAGGACACTGGGCAGCCAATGATTGGCAGGTGAATAGAGTCCCGATCTGGGAGACAGACAGTTGGAAGCAACTGTTGGAAATAGGAGGACAGAGACCATTGCACATTGCTTGGGTAAAAGGCCACGATCGTTCAAACTCGATCACTGCTCAGTTCAACCAACAGGTAGATAGCCTCACGCGGCTACAACAAATTGACACTGTAGATGATGGTCGGGAATGGTTACATATTAAGCCTGGCCATACAGGCCGTGCTGATCTGTATCAGGAAGGTCTAGCCCGGGGGTGGCCTGTGTCGGTTAAGCTGTGCGAACAAGTAGTAACTGCCTGGTCACAATGTCGCCTACGACTCAGCAAAGATCATCCGAGTAAGGCGCCTCCCTTACACATGCGGGACAAGAAAATGTTGTGGCATTCATGGCAGATTGATTATATTGGGCCCTTGAGATCATCAGGTGGGAAAAGATATGTCCTAGTCGGAGTGGAGATTATCTCCAGCCTCAGTATGGCCACTGGCTTCAAATCAGCTGCTGGGGACAACACAGTGAAAGGCCTAAAAGGGTGGTTCAGCACACTTCCCCTTCCCGAGGAAATCCAAAGTGATAACGGTTCACACTTTACCGCTACAGTGGTACAAGATTGGGCCAAAGAAGAAGGGATTCGATGGGTATTTCATACTCCCTATTATCCTCAGGCTAATGGCATTGTTGAATGCACCAACGGATTGGTTAAGCGTTTTGCAAAAACTCATAAATCATAAGGGAAGGTGAAGAAGGCACCTTGCCCACCGAAATTCGAAAAGTAATATGGGATAACGCAATTGAGTTTGAGAGAAAATTTCAATCCTGGTGGTATCTGGTTAATTTCACCTACGATCCCACTGAGAGCAAAGCCACAGCTTTTGTCTTAACGATACGCAATGCCTCAGTATCCACCATATACCCAATCATCGCACTGGGGTTGAATCACCAAGGAGCTCTACTCTATCCAACACAGCACAGAGGTTGGGCACGACAAAATGAGACTAAATGGCAAACTGCTGATGTTGACGCATGCGTTTCACGAGACCAACAAGGATTCATTTGTGAGAGTAATACTCTCAAAGCACAAGACCTTTGTCTTGACACCAACCAGAATGCTTGTCACTTTGAGACACATCCCGATGAAACCCCAGAGACTGTGCTTGACTATATTGGGAAAGGGTGCGTTAGCATGAGGTCTCCCTGTAGTCTTGTATTATAGACGAGAAAGGCTTGAGACCATGGCCACTCTGGGTCTCTTTGACTACAAACAACAGGGAATAAAAAGGTGAAACTGAATAGCATCAATTCCATCTGCCAATTCGTCATTTTAGAATTTGGGCCTCCAAATAGCCATACATCATAAAAGTAGTATTATTGCCAGGTTCAATGTCAGGATTCCCTGGAGACATTCAAAGGTAGCGTAGGCCAATCCGTCTGTACAGCTCATCCAAGGTTCCTGTAAGACATAAAGGAAAAGAAAATCTGCTCGGTCTTATTCGACCGACGGGGTTAAAAAGAAGGTGCGGTCCACCGGGTGCTGATCCGGTGTATCTTCCCTGAACAATCCTTGGCTTCCCATGCATAGGGATTTTTGGGAGTAGCTAGCACCATTGGCACCGTCCCATTTTGAGGCATTTTCACTAGCACAGGTAGTCCAGGGTGAAATCTTCCGGGGTATTTTCCCGGTTCATTGGCAGCCTTTGGCGAGATAATATTGGCAGGTACACAGAAAGCTTTCATTTTAGGACAGCCGTCTCCACTCCATTTGTTATTTAGTTGATAGATGGCATCATCCAATCGCAAATGCCAACCAGGTTCATGACTTTTTGCAAAACGCTTAACCAATCTATTGGTGCGTTCAACAATGCCATTAGCCTGGGGATAATAGGGAGTATGAAATACCCATCGAATCCCTTCTTCCTTGGCCCAATCTTGTACCACCGAAGCCGTAAAGTGTGAAACGTTATCACTCTGGATTTCGTCGGGAAGGGGAAGTGTGCTGAACCACCCTGTTAGGCCTTTCACTGTGTTGTCCCTGGTAGCTGGTTTGAAACTGCTGGCCATACTGAGGCTGGAGATAATCTCCACTCCTACCAGGACATATCTTTTCCCACCTGATGATCTCAAGGGCCCAATATAATCAAGCTGCCATGAATGCCACAACGCTTTCTTGTCCCGCATGTGTAAGGGAGGCGCCTTACTCGGATGATCTTTGCTGAGTCGTAGGCGACATTGTGAACAGGCAGTTACTATTTGTTCGCACAGCTTAACTGACACAAGCCACCCACCTTCCCGATACAGGTCAGGACGGCCTGTGCGGCCACGTTTAACATGTAACGATTCAAGTAAGCGTTCCCATTCCCGACCATCATCTACAATGTCAATTTGTTGTAGCCGCGTGAGGCCATCTACCTGTTGGTTGAACTGAGCAGTGATCGAGTTTGAACGATCGTGGCCTTTTACCCAAGCAATGTGCAATGGTCTCTGTCCTCCTATTTCCAACAGTTGCTTCCAATTATCTGTCTCCCAAACTGGGACTCTATTCACCTGCCAATCGTTGGCTGCCCAGTGTCCTAGCCATTCAGTGGCTCCTTTAAGAACAGCATATGACTCAGCGTAAAAGGAGGTGGCTCCATGTTGTGCAGCTAGTAGGACAGCTCTGAGTTCCCCTACCCTCCCCTATTTCAATTGCTCTTTCTCCCGTTGTTACTTCCAGTGCTACGGCCTTATATTTGCACTTATTTTTTTAACGGTGAGATGACGCACCAGTAAACCACACTCCTCTAAGATCACTGCTGTCCCTCAAAGGAGGTGCTTCTTGGATCGGAGATGGTCTGTTTGGTGGGGATTGGAACAATAGGGCACCATCTATATCCTTTGGTATCCTTGTGAAGTAGCCTTGGATACTTTAACACTGCCTTCAGAGACTGGCTTGATTTCATTAATGCCTTCTAAATAAGCATACCACTTTCGAACTGTAGGTCTCTGGGCAATGCCAGCTGGTGGTGGTGTCCCTTTAAGGACCACATCTGGGAGGCGAAAAGGTCCCAGGAAAGATCACACTCTGTTCTCTTCTTATCTGCTCTGCTCGTTGCAACGCTCGCACCAGGGACAGTAAACCCTTCTCCAGGTCTGAATAGCTGCATTCAGTATCATTGAAGGAGTGTGAGCAAAATTCTAATGGTCTCTCCGGTCCTGCTGGTCCCTTCTGCCATAAATTACAACGGGAACCATGTTCACTGAGCCCCCATTCTACATGGACAGGGTCAGTTGGATGTATGGGGCCAAGTTGTTGGAATAACCTTAGCTCCTTTATTAGTAATTGCAGAGCATTAGTGTGTTGTTCAGTCCACACCCAGGATTTACCCTTTTTTGGCAAGCTATGAAGGGGCGAGCAATGATGGAAAAGCCAGGGATGTGTTTACGCCAATAACTTAAAGTTCCCAGGACCTGCTGTAACTCCTTCGTGCTGGAAGGATTCTGTCCATGTTCTATTTTTTCAGGGTATCCTGAGGGACAGAAGCAGCTCCCTTAATCCACCAGACCCCCAGGAATTTAACTTCCTGTGCGGGTCCCTGACACTTTGAGTCGGGTCTACGTGAGGCACCCACTAACACTTCTGCCCTAGTCATTCGCTGCTCTCCCGGCAACCAGAGGTTAATTTTTGCAGTGGGGCATGTTTTTACCACACCATCAATTCCTGTGAAGTTGACTCTGCGTCGGGTGGGATTTATACCTAGAAGTTGTGCTGTTTCGTTAGTGATTGCAGACATTTGGGCTCCGGTATCAATAATAAAATTTACCAATATCTTCCGGGGTCCAACAGGAATGACAATAACAGGTTCGGAGTCTTTATGAGAGCGCCATTGGATTGCTAGTACCTGCCCGACAGGGTTGCTCAGTGCCCTCCCCGGGGATAGGAGTGTTTTGGCTGGGACTCTGTCAAATCAATCAAGTTATGTTCCGGTGCAGAAGGCACAGTTTTCTCACGGCTTGGGGATTCTCTGGTTAGACTTTTCTCCCCAGCCGCATTATTCTTTCTAGGTAGAGATTGGACTAGCGTACGGAGATCTCCCGTAGGGTCACCGTGCAAGAATTGTCGGGGCACCCCTAATTGTAGGGCTTTACGCCACAACTCATTCCGGTCCTTATCTGGCTTAAACCTTCCCTCTGATTTAGGGTTTTGAGTGTGAGTTTGGACTTGGCGAACCTTTCGCGGGTGTTCGGAGGATTTCTCACTAGTTTGGCTGGCCCAGCCCATTCGGCGCCCATATTGATCTATTTCCTGTACATTCCAGGTGGGCATGTAGTGACGACGGCCCCGCCCATGAGCACCCCGAGCATCCCGTATACGATCTTGAGTGCGAACAAGGAACGGTTTCAGGCAACCGGGAAGACCACGGATGAGAGGGGCTAATCGATCGGGGTCGATAGGGGCTGACATTGGGGATTTCCGAAATTCCTCTCTGTCATACATGGCTTGCAGACAAGCTGCTTTCCGTACAGCCGCAAACAGATCAGAGTAGCCTGTAGCTCTAATCTCTAACGGCTCCCCCCTCTCTCGCGGATCCATACCCCCTGCCCAAAAGGCTGCTCGAGCGGTTAGGGAATAATTATGATCCCCAGGCATAGTGGTTAAAAACACTCCTGGTCCCCAAGAGTCTCCTGCTTCTTCCTCACTCAGCATAATTCTGCCCCCCCCTTCAGAAGAAACTCGCCACACATACTCAACAGCTGACTCTTCTGGTCGCCTCGAATATTTCTCCCTTATTTTTGTTAACTCGGTTGGTGTCCATGGAACGGTACGCACAGTGGTGTGAATTTCATCACCATCATCAACTGCAGTTTCAGTTTTAACCAGAGGACGTAAAGGAAAAACTTGGGATTTCAAAGTAAAAGTCCTTTCCTCCCCATCTTCTTCGTCATCCTCACTATTAGACAAAAAAATCTCCGGTCTGGGTTCCGGAATTTGGATAACACATTAACTTACGAATCTGTTGGACCTGGGTCGAGGGCTGCATTTTATCTAAGAGCCCGGTCACCCTTTCAATAACATTTTAAGTTGGCGATTTTCACTCCCAAGTTGAGCATTCCGGTTTCCTAAACATTCATTCTCACTCACAAGCTTATCGACTTGAGTTCTTAATCTTTCTCCTGTCTCCTTTTGCAAGGCTAATGATGACTTCAGCACCTCATTCTCCGATTTCAGGGTTGCATATTCTACAGCTGAAATCAGATTAGGAGCGGGGGTTTCTCTAGCTTCTTGTTGTGCACAAGATAAACAGGCGCCTAACACAGCACAAATCACACCCTTGCCTTTCCCCGCTCTGAGCTTCTGTGAAACCCGACGCTCTTCAATACGTTCCACCACTTTCTCTTCATCCTTCCAAAATTTTTGGGCCCACTCCTTCCCAGCCTGGGAAGGGGCACAATCATATTTTTGCAGCAGTTTATCCATGGCAATCCTGCCGACTACGCCAAATTCTGTTGCGTGAAACGGGGCCAAGCGGTTTTGGCAGAAGATAAACCCCCTTGCGTTCTAACACTCCTCACCGAGGTGGGAGGCCAGGTGCGGCTGGGTTTCAATTCTGAGTGATGCCCAATTCAGCACTATCAGCCCAATCGCGTTTAATATGTGTTAAACTATTACGATTTGGAGACACTAATAGTGGGCTGCACCTTCAGTCTAGTCGTGCTCCTGAACCAGCACGGCCTCTCTCAAGTTTTGGTCGCGTTCAGTGAGAAAGCGAAACGACTAGCTACTGAAACAGTGCAGTTTATTTAAACAACAGATATACAGGTTCTTTAGGATTGCCGGTGATAAATACACTGTCTGCAAAGCACGTGCAAATAAAGACATTGTTAAATAGACAAACGCGTGACAAAATTATAAACGATACAGCCTGGCTATAAATGTAGGGTAGAGATTCTCTAGAGAAATTTCTAGAGTCCCCGAGAAAGCACTCGGTGTAATCAAAGTCTTACCCAAAGGCGTCCTTATGGGGGGAAGAAAGGCTCAGCCCGTCGACTGATCCCAGAAAACAGCGGTGGGATTCTTCGCGATGGTGTCTTCCCAGACATTCCCCCTCTCTTGGGCTATTTTTATATTATTTTTTTAACTTCAAAGTGGAGTTTGAGTGACTTTAGTCATATGTACTTTTATTATGATTAATGTACTCAAGGAGGAGTGTTCACACCTCGGGGGCGGATAGCCTCCGGGATGGAGGTGTGTTTTGATACATTGTGGTGAGCAAAGTTCGCACAAAAGGACAGCATTTCATCAACATTTGACGAAATGTTGGCTCGGGTGGCGTGTAAGCCGCTTATCAGTTCCGTAGTACCATCTCGTCCCCATATCTGCTATTCGTCACAAGGGAAGGCCACGGAACAAGCGCGTTCCGTTCCATCCCTCGTGTAGTTTCGCAAACAACCTTGTACAGGGAATCACAGCTGTTGCATTCTTCGTGTGCTAGCTGCGGCTGTATTCTACCTCAGAAGCCTCTTGATTTTATGACTTTCCTTAATGTGTGAACAATGCTGTATTTTTGTATTCTTGGCCAATTTAGTAATTATTCCACAAGAACACACATTGGTTGCCGATTTATCAACGGGTCTAATCACCACAGGCCAACTGTAATTAAAACCATCTATGTAGACTCTACCAAAGCGGACAAATACAACACTGATTGTTACAAAATTATGGAGCCAAATTCAGATTGCTGGCACAATTTCACTTTCATCAAACCTACAGTAGTGTACTGTATTTGGGGCTACAAGGGCACAGAATTGTTATTTGAATTTATGATTGACTCAAATACACCTGAACTTGCTGAAATGAATCCAGAACCTACACCCCACAAACTCTCAAAGGCTCTCTCTTCTAAGAGAAAAAAAAAAAAACCACCTCTCTCTTTTCTAAGCCCTCCATTAGACTAACTCCTTACATTTTCAACATTGGCCCTTACGTTATTAAACACACACAGGTCAACAACAGGTACTGTTTAATCCCACATATTCCCTCAAACGAGCAGAATTGTCAATGCAGATTAAAATCTCTGCGATCAAACCCACCTGCTCACCATTCCTGAGTACATCTTATGCAGAATGGTCAGCATGGTTACGCAAACGAACTCTTGCCACTTCACACGGACGGAAGAGGGATGCGACTGGTATCTTAGGAACAGGCCTGGGAGTCTTGAATAGTATAGATGCTGAGATACTTGCCAACAAACTAGTCACAACCGCTACTGATCTGGACAAATTAAGACATCCCCTACGGTCCTCTCTATTAGCATTGGGAAACCACCAACGGCTTTTATCGAATATATTGCCTCAATGGGAAGAAACAGGTGAAAAAGACCATCAGCTGATCACAGATGCACTTGGTACAACTCAAACCAATGTTTCCTTGGCTCTTAGTTGTATCCAAGCCCAATTGTGGATGCAATCTATGACAGCCGCAATCATAAGGGAAGGTAAAGAAGGCACCTTGCCCACCGAAATTCGAAAAGTAATATGGGATAACGCAATTGAATTTGAGAAAAAATTTCAGTCCAGGTGGTATCTGGTTAATTTCACCTACGATCCCACTGAGAGCAAAGCCACAGCTTTTGTCTTAACGATACGCAATGCCTCCGTATACACCACATACCCAATCATCGCACTGGGGTTGAATCACCAAGGAGCTCTACTCTATCCAACACAGCACAGAGGTTGGGCACGACAAAATGAGACTAAATGGCAAACTGCTGATGTTGACGCATGCGTTTCACGAGACCAACAAGGATTCATTTGTGAGAGTAATACTCTCAAAGCACAAGACCTTTGTCTTGACACCAACCAGAATGTTTGTCACTTTGAGACACATCCCGATGAAACCCCAGAGACTGTGCTTGACTATATTGGGAAAGGGTGCGTTAGCATGAGGTCTCCCTGTAGTCTTGTATTCAGAGATGACATAGTAATCACTCAAATCTTTGTGTTTGAACTTTACTAACACAAAGTTACGGGATGCGACTTCAATTATTAAGCTCCTGTTACGTCTTTTCAATTGCTACAACCTAATTATACGTTGATTCGAGATTGTTGCCTGCCCCTATCGGAATGAATCTCTCCCTGGTGAAGAAGCTGCTAAAACACAATGAATTGAAGCGACTCTTGAAAGAGGCCCAAGAAAATAGACAGACAACTTTGATTACCGTCCATCATCAGGTTGAAGAAATACACAAAGCGTTGGAAAGCCTGCAGCCCCCAGGTCTGTGGTGCTACGCAAGCGGTTCCCAAAGAGCTTTAGAACAAGGCATAGTTTTCCCTGCTGGCTCTTTGGGCATGGGACCCATCTCCAGCCGTATGGCCATTTTTGTGCCTGGCGCGGCGCCAAGTGTGAAAGGGTGGCTTTGAGGCTGAAGGCAGCAAGACAGCCCGCAGCCCCCAGGTCTGTGTGGCTACGCAAGCGGTTCCCAAAGAGCTTTAGAACAAGGCATAGTTTTCCCTGCTGGCTCCTTGGGCGGGGGACCCATCTCCAGCCGTATGGCCATTTTTGTGCCTAGCGCGACGCCAAGTGGGAAAGGGTGGTTTTGAGGCTGAAGGCAGCAGCAAAGCCTGCAGCCCTAAGGTCTGTGGGGCTACGCAAGCGGTTCCCAAAGAGCTTTAGAACAAGGCATAGTTTTCCCTGCTGGCTCTTTGGGCGGCGGACACATGTCGAGTCGTATGGCCATTTTTGTGCCTGGCGCGGCGCCAAGTGGGAAAGGGTGGTGTCGAGTCTGAAGGCAGCAGGAAAGCCTGCAGCCCCCAGGTCTGTGGGGCTACGCAAGCGGTTCCCAAAGAGCTTTAGAACAAGGCATAGTTTTCCCTGCTGGCTCTTTGGGCGGGGGACCCATCTCCAGCCGTATGGCCATTTTTGTGCCTGATAGGGCGCCAAGTGGGAAAGGGTGGTGTCGAGGATGAAGACAGCAGGAAAGCCCGCAGCCCCCACGTCTGTGGGGCCAAGCAAGCGGTTCCCAAAGAGCTTTAGAACAAGGCATAGTTTTCCCTGCTGGCTCTTTGGGCGTGGGACCCATCTCCAGACGTATGGCTATTTTTGTGCCTGGCGCGGTGCGTAGTGGCATAGGGTGGTTTTGAGGCTGAAGGCAGCAGGAAAGCCCGCAGCCCCCACGTCTGTGGGCCCAAGCAAGCGGTTCCCAGAGAGCTTTAGAACAAGGCATAGTTTTCCCTGCTGGCTCTTTGGGCGGGGGACCCATCTCCAGCCATATGGCCATTTTTGTGCCTGGCGCGGTGCGTAGTGGGAAAGGGTGGTTTTGAGGCTGAAGGCAGCAGGAAAGCCCGCAGCCCCCAGGTCTGTGGGGCCAAGCAAGCCGTTCCCAAAGAGCTTTAGAACAAGGCATAGTTTTCCCTGCTGGCTCTTTGGACGGGGGACCCATCTCCAGCCATAGGCCATTTTTGTGCCTGGCGCGGCGCCAAGTGGGAAAGGGTGGCTTTGAGGCTGAAGGCAGCAGCAAAGCCCGCAGCCCCCAGGTCTGTGGGGCTACGCAAGCGGTTCCCAAAGAGCTTTAGAACAAGGCATAGTTTTCCCTGCTGGCTCTCTGGGCGGGGACCCATCTCCAGCCGTATGGCCATTTTTGAGCCTGGCGCGGCGCCAGGTGAGAAAGGGTGGCTTTGAGGCTGAAGGCAGGAGCAAAGCCTGCAGCCCCCAGGTCTGTGGGGCTACGCAAGCGGTTCCCAAAGAGCTTTAGAACAAGGCATAGTTTTCCCTGCTGGCTCTTTGGGCGGGGGACCCATCTCCAGCCGTATGGCCATTTTTGTGCCTGACAGGGCGCCAAGTGGGAAAGGGTGGCTTTGAGGCTGAAGGCAGCAGGAGAGCCCGCAGCCCCCAGGTCTGTGGGGCTACGCAAGCGGTTCCCAAAGAGCTTTAGAACAAGGCATAGTTTTCCCTGCTGGCTCTTTTGGCAGGGGACCCATCTCCAGCCGTATGGCCATTTTTGTCCCTGGCCCGGCGCCAAGTGGGAAAGGGTGGTGTAGAGGCTGAAGGCAGCAGCAAAGACTGCAGCCCCCAGGTCTGTGGGGCCAAGCAAGCCGTTCCCAAAGAGCTTTAGAACAAGGCCTAGTTTTCCCTGCTGGCTCTTTGGGCGGGGGACCCATCTCCAGCCGTATGGCCATTTTTGTGCCTGGCACGGCGCCAAGTGGGAAAGGGTGGCTTTGAGGCTGAAGGCAGCAGCAAAGCCCGCAGCCCCCAGGTCTGTGGGGCTACGCAAGCGGTTCCCAAAGAGCTTTAGAACAAGGCATAGTTTTCCCTGCTGGCTCTCTGGGCGGGGGACCCATCTGCAGCCGTATGGCCATTTTTGAGCCTGGAGCAGTGCCAAGTGGGAAAGGGTGTTGTCGAGGCTGAAGGCACCAGGAAAGCCCGCAGCCCCCAGGTCTGTGGGGCTACGCAAGCGGTTCCCAAAGAGCTTTAGAACAAGGCATAGTTTTCCCTGCTGGCTCTTTGGGCGGGGGACCCATCTCCAGCCATAGGCCATTTTTGTGCTTGATAGGGCGCCAAGTGGGAAAGGGTGGCTTTGAGGCTGAAGGCAGCAGGAAAGCCTGCAGCCCCCAGGTCTGTGGGGCTACGCAAGCGGTTCCCAAAGAGCTTTAGAACAAGGCATAGTTTTCCCTGCTGGCTCTTTGTTCGGGGGACCCATCTCCAGCCATAGGCCATTTTTGTGCCTGGCGCGGCGCCCAGTGGGAAAGGGTGGTTTTGAGGCTTGAAGGCAGCAGGAAAGCCCGCAGCCCCCAGGTCTGTGGGGCTACGCAAGCGGTTCCCAAAGAGCTTTAGAACAAGGCATAGTTTTCCCTGCTGGCTCTTTGGGCGGGGGACCCATCTCCAGCCGTATGGCCATTTTTGTGCCTGGCGCAGCGCCAAGTGGGAAAGGGTGGTTTTGAGGCTGAAGGCAGCAGCAAAGCCTGCAGCCCCCAGGTCTGTGGGGCTACGCAAGCGTTTCCCAAAGAGCTTTAGAACAAGGCATAGTTTTCCCTGCTGGCTCTTTGGGCGGGGGACCCATCTGCAGACATATGGACATTTTTGTGCCTGGCCGGGGGCCAAGTGGGAAAGGGTGGCTTTGAGGCTGAAGGCAGCAGGAAAGCCCGCAGCCCCCAGGTGTGTGGGGCTACGCAAGCGGTTCCCAAAGAGCTTTAGAACAAGGCATAGTTTTCCCAGCTGGCTCTTAGGGCATGGGACCCATCTCTAGCCATAGGCCATTTTTGTGCCTGGCGCGAAGCCAAGTGGGAAAGGGTGGCTTTGAGGCTGAAGGCAGCAGGAAAGCCCGCAGCCCCCAGGTCTGTGCGGCTACGCAAGCGGTTCCCAAAGAGCTTTAGAACAAGGCATAGTTTTCCCTGCTGGCTCTTTGGGCGGGGGACCCATCTCCAGCCGTACGGCCATTTTTGTGCCTGGCGCGGCGCCAAGAGGGAAAGGGTGGTGTCGAGGCTGAAGGCAGCAGGAAAGCCCGCAGCCCCCAGGTCTGTGGGGCTACGCAAGCGGTTCCCAAAGAGCTTTAGAACAAGGCATAGTTTTCCCTGCTGGCTCTTTGGGCGGGGGACCCATCTCCAGCCGTATGGCCATTTTTGTGCATGGCGCAGCGCCAAGTGGGAAATGGTGGTATCGAGGCTGAAGGCAGCAGGAAAGCCCGCAGCCCCCAGGTCTGTGGGGCTACGCAAGCGGTTCCCAAAGAGCTTTAGAACAAGGCATAGTTTTCCCTGCTCGCTCTTTGGGAGGGGGACCCATCTCCAGCCATATGGCCATTTTTGTGCCTGGCGAAGCCCCAAGTGCGAAAGGGTGGCTTTGAGGTTGAAGGCAGCAGGAAAGCCCGCAGCCCCCAGGTCTGTGGGGCTACGCAAGCGGTTCCCAAAGAGCTTTAGAACAAGGCATAGTTTTCCCTGCTGGCTCTTTGGGCAGGGGACCCATCTCCAGCCGTATGGCCATTTTTGTGGCTGATAGGGCGCCAAGTGGGAAAGGGTGGTGTCGAGGCTGAAGACAGCAGGAAAGCCCGCAGCCCCCACGTCTGTGGGGCCAAGCAAGCGGTTCCCAAAGAGCTTTAGAACAAGGCATAGTTTTCCCAGCTGGCTTTTTGGGCGTGGGACCCATCTCCAGACGTATGGCCATTTTTGTGCCTGGCGCGGTGCGTAGTGGGAAAGGGTGGTGTCGAGGCTGAAGGCAGCAGCAAAGCCTGCAGCCCCCAGGTCTGTGGGGCCAAGCAAGCGGTTCCCAAAGAGCTTTAGAACAAGGCATAGTTTTCCCTGCTGGCTCTTTGGGCATGGGACCCATCTCCAGCCGTATGGCCATTTTTGTCCCTGGCCCGGCGCCAAGAGGGAAAGGGTGGCTTTGAGGCTGAAGGCAGCAGGAAAGCCCGAAGCCCCCAGGTCTGTGGGGCTACGCAAGCGGTTCCCAAAGAGCTTTAGAACAAGGCATAGTTTTCCCTGCTCGCTCTTTGGGAGGGGGACCCATCTCCAGCCATATGGCCATTTTTGTGCCTGGCGAAGCCCCAAGTGCGAAAGGGTGGCTTTGAGGCTGAAGGCAGCAGGAAAGCCCGCAGCCCCCAGGTCTGTGGGGCTACGCAAGCGGTTCCCAAAGAGCTTTAGAACAAGGCATAGTTTTCCCTGCTGGCTCTCTGGGCGGGGGACCCATCTCCAGCCGTATGGCCATTTTTGAGCCTGGAGCAGCGCCAAGTGGGAAAGGGTGGTGTCGAGGCTGAAGGCAGCAGGAAAGCCCGCAGCCCCCAGGTCTGTGGGGCTACGCAAGCAGTTCCCAAAGAGCTTTAGAACAAGGCATAGTTTTCCCTGCTGGCTCTTTGGGCGGGGGACCCATCTCCAGCCATAGGCCATTTTTGTGCCTGGCCCGGCGCCCAGTGGGAAAGGGTGGGTTTGAGGCTTGAAGGCAGCAGGAAAGCCCGCAGTCCCCAGGTCTGTGGGGCTACGCAAGCGGTTCCCAAAGAGCTTTAGAACAAGGCATAATTTTCCCTGCTGGCTCTTTGGGCGGGGGACCCATCTCCAGCCATATGGCCATTTTTGTGCCTGGCGCAGCGCCAAGTGGGAAAGGGTGGTTTTGAGGCTGAAGGCAGCAGCAAAGCCTGCAGCCCCCAGGTCTGTGGGGCTACGCAAGCGGTTCCCAAAGAGCTTTAGAACAAGGCATAGTTTTCCCTGCTGGCTCTTTGGGCGGGGGACCCATCTCCAGCCGTATGGCCATTTTTGTGCCTGGCCGGGGGCCAAGTGGGAAAGGGTGGTTTTGAGGCTGAAGGCAGCAGGAAAGCCCGCAGCCCCCACGTGTGTGGGGCTACGCAAGCGGTTCCCAAAGAGCTTTAGAACAAGGCATAGTTTTCCCTGCTGGCTCTTTGGGCATGGGACCCATCTCCAGCCATAGGCCATTTTTGTGCTTGATAGGGCGCCAAGTGGGAAAGGGTGGTGTCGAGGCTGAAGGCAGCAGGAAAGCCCGCAGCCCCCAGGTCTGTGCGGCTACGCAAGCGGTTCCCAAAGAGCTTTAGAACAAGGCATAATTTTCCCTGCTGGCTCTCTGGGCGGGGGACCCATCTCCAGCCGTACGGCCATTTTTGTGCCTGGCGCGGCGCCAAGAGGGAAAGGGTGGTGTCGAGGCTAAAGGCAGCAGGAAAGCCCGCAGCCCCCAGGTCTGTGGAGCTACGCAAGCAGTTCCCAAAGAGCTTTAGAACAAGGCATAGTTTTCCCTGCTGGCTCTTTGGGCGGGGGACCCATCTCCAGCCGTATGGCCATTTTTGTGCCTGGCCGGGAGCCAAGTGGGAAAGGGTGGCTTTGAGGCTGAAGGCAGCAGGAAAGCCCGCAGCCCCCAGGTCTGTGGGCCCAAGCAAGCGGTTCCCAAAGAGCTTTAGAACAAGGCATAGTTTTCCCTGCTGGCTCTTTGGGCATGGGACCCATCTCCACCCATAGGCCATTTTTGTGCCTGATAGGGCGCCAAGTGGGAAAGGGTGGCTTTGAGGCTAAAGACAGCAGGAAAGCCTGCAGCCCCCAGGTCTGTGGGGCTACGCAAGCGGTTCCCAAAGAGCTTTAGAACAAGGCATAGTTTTCCCTGCTGGCTCTTTGGGTGGGGGACCCATCTCCAGCCGTATGGCCTTTTTTGATCCTGGAGCAGTGCCAAGTGGGAAAGGGTGGTTTTGAGGGTGAAGGCAGCAGGAAAGCCCGCAGCCCCCAGGTCTGTGGGGCTACGCAAGCGGTTCCCAAAGAGCTTTAGAACAAGGCATAGTTTTCCCTGCTGGCTCTCTGGGCGGGGGACCCATCTCCAGCCGTATGGCCATTTTTGTGCCTGGCGCGGCGCCAAGTGGGTAAGGGTGGTGTCGAGGCTGAAGGCAGCAGGAAAGCCCGCAGCCCCCACGTCTGTGGGGCCAAGCAAGCGGTTCCCAAAGAGCTTTAGAACAAGGCATAGTTTTCCCTGATGGCTCTTTGGGCCTGGGACCCATCTCCAGCCATAGGCCATTTTTGTGCTTGATAGGGCGCCAAGTGGGAAAGGGTGGCTTTGAGGCTGAAGGCAGCAGGAAAGCCTGCAGCCCCCAGGTCTGTGGGGCTACGCAAGCAGTTCCCAAAGAGCTTTAGAACAAGGCATAGTTTTCCCTGCTGGCTCTTTGTTCGGGGGACCCATCTCCAGCCATAGGCCATTTTTGTGTCTGGCCCGGCGCCCAGTGGGAAAGGGTGGCTTTGAGGCTTGAAGGCAGCAGGAAAGCCCGCAGCCCCCAGGTCTGTGGGGCTACGCAAGCGGTTCCCAAAGAGCTTTAGAACAAGGCATAGTTTTCCCTGCTGGCTCTTTGGGCGGGGGACCCATCTCCAGCCGTATGGCCATTTTTGTGCCTGGCAGGGGGCCAAGTGGGAAAGGGTGGTTTTGAGGCTGAAGGCATCAGGAAAGCCCGCAGCCCCCAGGTCTGTGGGGCTACGCAAGCGGTTCCCAAAGAGCTTTAGAACAAGGCATAGTTTTCCCTGCTGGCTCTTTGGGCGGGGGACCCATCTCCAGCCATAGGCCATTTTTGTGCTTGATAGGGCGCCAAGTGGGAAAGGGTGGTGTCGAGGCTGAAGGCAGCAGGAAAGCCCGCAGCCCCCAGGTCTGTGCGGCTACGCAAGCGGTTCCCAAAGAGCTTTAGAACAAGGCATAATTTTCCCTGCTGGCTCTCTGGGCGGGGGACCCATCTCCAGCCGTACGGCCATTTTTGTGCCTGGCGCGGCGCCAAGAGGGAAAGGGTGGTGTCGAGGCTAAAGGCAGCAGGAAAGCCCGCAGCCCCCAGGTCTGTGGAGCTACGCAAGCAGTTCCCAAAGAGCTTTAGAACAAGGCATAGTTTTCCCTGCTGGCTCTTTGGGCGGGGGACCCATCTCCAGCCGTATGGCCATTTTTGTGCCTGGCGCGGTGCCAAGTGTGAAAGGGTGGCTTTGAGGCTGAAGGCAGCAGGAAAGCCCGCAGCCCCCAGGTCTGTGGGGCTACGCAAGCGGTTCCCAAAGAGCTTTAGAACAAGGCATAGTTTTCCCTGCTGGCTCTTTGGGCATGGGACCCATCTCCACCCATAGGCCATTTTTGTGCCTGATAGGGCGCCAAGTGGGAAAGGGTGGCTTTGAGGCTAAAGACAGCAGGAAAGCCTGCAGCCCCCAGGTCTGTGGGGCTACGCAAGCGGTTCCCAAAGAGCTTTAGAACAAGGCATAGTTTTCCCTGCTGGCTCTTTGGGTGGGGGACCCATCTCCAGCCGTATGGCCATTTTTGAGCCTGGAGCAGTGCCAAGTGGGAAAGGGTGGTTTTGAGGGTGAAGGCAGCAGGAAAGCCCGCAGCCCCCAGGTCTGTGGGGCTACGCAAGCGGTTCCCAAAGAGCTTTAGAACAAGGCATAGTTTTCCCTGCTGGCTCTCTGGGCGGGGGACCCATCTCCAGCCGTATGGCCATTTTTGTGCCTGGCGCGGCGCCAAGTGGGAAAGGGTGGTGTCGAGGCTGAAGGCAGCAGGAAAGCCCGCAGCCCCCACGTCTGTGGGGCCAAGCAAGCGGTTCCCAAAGAGCTTTAGAACAAGGCATAGTTTTCCCTGCTGGCTCTTTGGGCCTGGGACCCATCTCCAGCCATAGGCCATTTTTGTGCTTGATAGGGCGCCAAGTGGGAAAGGGTGGCTTTGAGGCTGAAGGCAGCAGGAAAGCCTGCAGCCCCCAGGTCTGTGGGGCTACGCAAGCAGTTCCCAAAGAGCTTTAGAACAAGGCATAGTTTTCCCTGCTGGCTCTTTGTTCGGGGGACCCATCTCCAGCCATAGGCCATTTTTGTGCCTGGCCCGGCGCCCAGTGGGAAAGGGTGGCTTTGAGGCTGAAGGCAGCAGGAAAGCCCGCAGCCCCCAGGTCTGTGGGGCTACGCAAGCGGTTCCCAAAGAGCTTTAGAACAAGGCATAGTTTTCCCTGCTGGCTCTCTGGGCGGGGGACCCATCTCCAGCCGTATGGCCATTTTTGAGCCTGGCGCGGCGCCAAGTGGGAAAGGGTGGTGTCGAGGCTGAAGGCAGCAGGAAAGCCCGCAGCCCCCAGGTCTGTGGGGCTACGCAAGCGGTTCCCAAAGAGCTTTAGAACAAGGCATAGTTTTCCCTGCTGGCTCTCTGGGCGGGGGACCCATCTCCAGCCGTATGGCCATTTTTGAGCCTGGCGCGGCGCCGGGTGGGAAAGGGTGGCTTTGAGGCTGAAGGCAGGAGCAAAGCCTGCAGCCCCCAGGTCTGTGGTGCTACGCAAGCGGTTCCCAAAGAGCTTTAGAAGAAGGCATAGTTTTCCCAGCTGGCTCTTAGGGCATGGGACCCATCTCCAGCCATAGGCCATTTTTGTGCCTGGCGCGAAGCCAAGTGGGAAAGGGTGCTGTCGAGGCTGAAGGCAGCAGGAAAGCCCGCAGCCCCAAGGTCTGTGGGGCTACGCAAGCGGTTCCCAAAGAGCTTTAGAACAAGGCATAGTTTTCCCTGCTGGCTCTTTGGGCATGGGACCCATCTCCACCCATAGGCCATTTTTGTGCCTGATAGGGCGCCAAGTGGGAAAGGGTGGCTTTGAGGCTGAAGACAGCAGGAAAGCCTGCAGCCCCCAGGTCTGTGGGGCTACGCAAGCGGTTCCCAAAGACCTTTAGAACAAGGCATAGTTTTCCCTGCTGGCTCTTTGGGTGGGGGACCCATCTCCAGCCGTATGGCTATTTTTGTGCCTGATGCGGTGCGTAGTGGCATAGGGTGGTTTTGAGGCTGAAGGCAGCAGGAAAGCCCGCAGCCCCCACGTCTGTGGGGCCAAGCAAGCGGTTCCCAAAGAGCTTTAGAACAAGGCATAGTTTTCCCTGCTGGCTCTTTGGGCGGGGGACCCATCTCCAGCCGTATGGCCATTTTTGTGCCTGGCGCGGTGCGTAGTGGGAAAGGGTGGTTTTGAGGCTGAAGGCAGCAGGAAAGCCCGCAGCCCCCAGGTCTGTGGGGCCAAGCAAGCGGTTCCCAAAGAGCTTTAGAACAAGGCATAGTTTTCCCTGCTGGCTCTTTGGGCGGGGGACCCATCTCCAGCCGTATGGCCATTTTTGTGCCTGGCGCGGCGCCAAGTGGGTAAGGGTGGTTTCGAGGCTGAAGGCAGCAGCAAAGCCTGCAGCCCCCAGGTCTGTGGGGCCAAGCAAGCGGTTCCCAAAGAGCTTTAGAACAAGGCATAGTTTTCCCTGCTGGCTCTTTGGGCATGGGACCCATCTCCAGCCATATGGCCATTTTTGTGCCTGGCGAAGCCCCAAGTGCGAAAGGGTGGTGTCGAGGCTGAAGGCAGCAGGAAAGCCCGCAGCCCCCAGGTCTGTGGGGCTACGCAAGCGGTTCCCAAAGAGCTTTAGAACAAGGCATAGTTTTCCCTGCTGGCTCTTTGGGCGGGGGACCCATCTCCAGCCGTATGGCCATTTTTGTGCATGGCGCAGCGCCAAGTGGGAAATGGTGGTATCGAGGCTGAAGGCAGCAGGAAAGCCCGCAGCCCCCAGGTCTGTGGGGCTACGCAAGCGGTTCCCAAAGAGCTTTAGAACAAGGCATAGTTTTCCCTGCTCGCTCTTTGGGAGGGGGACCCATCTCCAGCCATATGGCCATTTTTGTGCCTGGCGAAGCCCCAAGTGCGAAAGGGTGGCTTTGAGGTTGAAGGCAGCAGGAAAGCCCGCAGCCCCCAGGTCTGTGGGGCTACGCAAGCGGTTCCCAAAGAGCTTTAGAACAAGGCATAGTTTTCCCTGCTGGCTCTTTGGGCGGGGGACCCATCTCCAGACGTATGGCCATTTTTGTGCCTGGCGCGGTGCGTAGTGGGAAAGGGTGGTGTCGAGGCTGAAGGCAGCAGCAAAGCCTGCAGCCCCCAGGTCTGTGGGGCCAAGCAAGCGGTTCCCAAAGAGCTTTAGAACAAGGCATAGTTTTCCCAGCTGGCTTTTTGGGCGTGGGACCCATCTCCAGACGTATGGCCATTTTTGTGCCTGGCGCGGTGCGTAGTGGGAAAGGGTGGTGTCGAGGCTGAAGGCAGCAGCAAAGCCTGCAGCCCCCAGGTCTGTGGGGCCAAGCAAGCGGTTCCCAAAGAGCTTTAGAACAAGGCATAGTTTTCCCTGCTGGCTCTTTGAGCATGGGACCCATCTCCAGCCGTATGGCCATTTTTGTCCCTGGCCCGGCGCCAAGAGGGAAAGGGTGGCTTTGAGGCTGAAGGCAGCAGGAAAGCCCGAAGCCCCCAGGTCTGTGGGGCTACGCAAGCGGTTCCCAAAGAGCTTTAGAACAAGGCATAGTTTTCCCTGCTCGCTCTTTGGGAGGGGGACCCATCTCCAGCCATATGGCCATTTTTGTGCCTGGCGAAGCCCCAAGTGCGAAAGGGTGGCTTTGAGGCTGAAGGCAGCAGGAAAGCCCGCAGCCCCCAGGTCTGTGGGGCTACGCAAGCGGTTCCCAAAGAGCTTTAGAACAAGGCATAGTTTTCCCTGCTGGCTCTCTGGGCGGGGGACCCATCTCCAGCCGTATGGCCATTTTTGAGCCTGGAGCAGCGCCAAGTGGGAAAGGGTGGTGTCGAGGCTGAAGGCAGCAGGAAAGCCCGCAGCCCCCAGGTCTGTGGGGCTACGCAAGCAGTTCCCAAAGAGCTTTAGAACAAGGCATAGTTTTCCCTGCTGGCTCTTTGGGCGGGGTACCCATCTCCAGCCATAGGCCATTTTTGTGCCTGGCCCGGCGCCCAGTGGGAAAGGGTGGGTTTGAGGCTTGAAGGCAGCAGGAAAGCCCGCAGTCCCCAGGTCTGTGGGGCTACGCAAGCGGTTCCCAAAGAGCTTTAGAACAAGGCATAATTTTCCCTGCTGGCTCTTTGGGCGGGGGACCCATCTCCAGCCATATGGCCATTTTTGTGCCTGGCGCAGCGCCAAGTGGGAAAGGGTGGTTTTGAGGCTGAAGGCAGCAGCAAAGCCTGCAGCCCCCAGGTCTGTGGGGCTACGCAAGCGGTTCCCAAAGAGCTTTAGAACAAGGCATAGTTTTCCCTGCTGGCTCTTTGGGAGGGGGACCCATCTCCAGCCGTATGGCCATTTTTGTGCCTGGCCGGGGGCCAAGTGGGAAAGGGTGGTTTTGAGGCTGAAGGCAGCAGGAAAGCCCGCAGCCCCCACGTGTGTGGGGCTACGCAAGCGGTTCCCAAAGAGCTTTAGAACAAGGCATAGTTTTCCCTGCTGGCTCTTTGGGCATGGGACCCATCTCCAGCCATAGGCCATTTTTGTGCTTGATAGGGCGCCAAGTGGGAAAGGGTGGTGTCGAGGCTGAAGGCAGCAGGAAAGCCCGCAGCCCCCAGGTCTGTGCGGCTACGCAAGCGGTTCCCAAAGAGCTTTAGAACAAGGCATAATTTTCCCTGCTGGCTCTCTGGGCGGGGGACCCATCTCCAGCCGTACGGCCATTTTTGTGCCTGGCGCGGCGCCAAGAGGGAAAGGGTGGTGTCGAGGCTAAAGGCAGCAGGAAAGCCCGCAGCCCCCAGGTCTGTGGAGCTACGCAAGCAGTTCCCAAAGAGCTTTAGAACAAGGCATAGTTTTCCCTGCTGGCTCTTTGGGCGGGGGACCCATCTCCAGCCGTATGGCCATTTTTGTGCCTGGCCGGGAGCCAAGTGGGAAAGGGTGGCTTTGAGGCTGAAGGCAGCAGGAAAGCCCGCAGCCCCCAGGTCTGTGGGCCCAAGCAAGCGGTTCCCAAAGAGCTTTAGAACAAGGCATAGTTTTCCCTGCTGGCTCTTTGGGCATGGGACCCATCTCCACCCATAGGCCATTTTTGTGCCTGATAGGGCGCCAAGTGGGAAAGGGTGGCTTTGAGGCTAAAGACAGCAGGAAAGCCTGCAGCCCCCAGGTCTGTGGGGCTACGCAAGCGGTTCCCAAAGAGCTTTAGAACAAGGCATAGTTTTCCCTGCTGGCTCTTTGAGTGGGGGACCCATCTCCAGCCGTATGGCCTTTTTTGATCCTGGAGCAGTGCCAAGTGGGAAAGGGTGGTTTTGAGGGTGAAGGCAGCAGGAAAGCCCGCAGCCCCCAGGTCTGTGGGGCTACGCAAGCGGTTCCCAAAGAGCTTTAGAACAAGGCATAGTTTTCCCTGCTGGCTCTCTGGGCGGGGGACCCATCTCCAGCCGTATGGCCATTTTTGTGCCTGGCGCGGCGCCAAGTGGGAAAGGGTGGTGTCGAGGCTGAAGGCAGCAGGAAAGCCCGCAGCCCCCACGTCTGTGGGGCCAAGCAAGCGGTTCCCAAAGAGCTTTAGAACAAGGCATAGTTTTCCCTGCTGGCTCTTTGGGCCTGGGACCCATCTCCAGCCATAGGCCATTTTTGTGCTTGATAGGGCGCCAAGTGGGAAAGGGTGGCTTTGAGGCTGAAGGCAGCAGGAAAGCCTGCAGCCCCCAGGTCTGTGGGGCTACGCAAGCAGTTCCCAAAGAGCTTTAGAACAAGGCATAATTTTCCCTGCTGGCTCTCTGGGCGGGGGACCCATCTCCAGCCATAGGCCATTTTTGTGCTTGATAGGGCGCCAAGTGGGAAAGGGTGGTGTCGAGGCTGAAGGCAGCAGGAAAGCCCGCAGCCCCCAGGTCTGTGCGGCTACGCAAGCGGTTCCCAAAGAGCTTTAGAACAAGGCATAATTTTCCCTGCTGGCTCTCTGGGCGGGGGACCCATCTCCAGCCGTACGGCCATTTTTGTGCCTGGCGCGGCGCCAAGAGGGAAAGGGTGGTGTCGAGGCTAAAGGCAGCAGGAAAGCCCGCAGCCCCCAGGTCTGTGGAGCTACGCAAGCAGTTCCCAAAGAGCTTTAGAACAAGGCATAGTTTTCCCTGCTGGCTCTTTGGGCGGGGGACCCATCTCCAGCCGTATGGCCATTTTTGTGCCTGGCGCGGTGCCAAGTGTGAAAGGGTGGCTTTGAGGCTGAAGGCAGCAGGAAAGCCCGCAGCCCCCAGGTCTGTGGGGCTACGCAAGCGGTTCCCAAAGAGCTTTAGAACAAGGCATAGTTTTCCCTGCTGGCTCTTTGGGCATGGGACCCATCTCCACCCATAGGCCATTTTTGTGCCTGATAGGGCGCCAAGTGGGAAAGGGTGGCTTTGAGGCTAAAGACAGCAGGAAAGCCTGCAGCCCCCAGGTCTGTGGGGCTACGCAAGCGGTTCCCAAAGAGCTTTAGAACAAGGCATAGTTTTCCCTGCTGGCTCTTTGGGTGGGGGACCCATCTCCAGCCGTATGGCCATTTTTGAGCCTGGAGCAGTGCCAAGTGGGAAAGGGTGGTTTTGAGGGTGAAGGCAGCAGGAAAGCCCGCAGCCCCCAGGTCTGTGGGGCTACGCAAGCGGTTCCCAAAGAGCTTTAGAACAAGGCATAGTTTTCCCTGCTGGCTCTCTGGGCGGGGGACCCATCTCCAGCCGTATGGCCATTTTTGTGCCTGGCGCGGCGCCAAGTGGGAAAGGGTGGTGTCGAGGCTTAAGGCAGCAGGAAAGCCCGCAGCCCCCACGTCTGTGGGGCCAAGCAAGCGGTTCCCAAAGAGCTTTAGAACAAGGCATAGTTTTCCCTGCTGGCTCTTTGGGCCTGGGACCCATCTCCAGCCATAGGCCATTTTTGTGCTTGATAGGGCGCCAAGTGGGAAAGGGTGGCTTTGAGGCTGAAGGCAGCAGGAAAGCCTGCAGCCCCCAGGTCTGTGGGGCTACGCAAGCAGTTCCCAAAGAGCTTTAGAACAAGGCATAGTTTTCCCTGCTGGCTCTTTGTTCGGGGGACCCATCTCCAGCCATAGGCCATTTTTGTGCCTGGCCCGGCGCCCAGTGGGAAAGGGTGGCTTTGAGGCTTGAAGGCAGCAGGAAAGCCCGCAGCCCCCAGGTCTGTGCGGCTACGCAAGCGGTTCCCAAAGAGCTTTAGAACAAGGCATAGTTTTCCCTGCTGGCTCTCTGGGCGGGGGACCCATCTCCAGCCGTATGGCCATTTTTGAGCCTGGCGCGGCGCCAAGTGGGAAAGGGTGGTGTCGAGGCTGAAGGCAGCAGGAAAGCCCGCAGCCCCCAGGTCTGTGGGGCTACGCAAGCGGTTCCCAAAGAGCTTTAGAACAAGGCATAGTTTTCCCTGCTGGCTCTCTGGGCGGGGGACCCATCTCCAGCCGTATGGCCATTTTTGAGCCTGGCGCGGCGCCAGGTGGGAAAGGGTGGCTTTGAGGCTGAAGGCAGGAGCAAAGCCTGCAGCCCCCAGGTCTGTGGTGCTACGCAAGCGGTTCCCAAAGAGCTTTAGAAGAAGGCATAGTTTTCCCAGCTGGCTCTTAGGGCATGGGACCCATCTCCAGCCATAGGCCATTTTTGTGCCTGGCGCGAAGCCAAGTGGGAAAGGGTGCTGTCGAGGCTGAAGGCAGCAGGAAAGCCCGCAGCCCCAAGGTCTGTGGGGCTACGCAAGCGGTTCCCAAAGAGCTTTAGAACAAGGCATAGTTTTCCCTGCTGGCTCTTTGGGCATGGGACCCATCTCCACCCATAGGCCATTTTTGTGTCTGATAGGGCGCCAAGTGGGAAAGGGTGGCTTTGAGGCTGAAGACAGCAGGAAAGCCTGCAGCCCCCAGGTCTGTGGGGCTACGCAAGCGGTTCCCAAAGACCTTTAGAACAAGGCATAGTTTTCCCTGCTGGCTCTTTGGGTGGGGGACCCATCTCCAGCCGTATGGCTATTTTTGTGCCTGATGCGGTGCGTAGTGGCATAGGGTGGTTTTGAGGCTGAAGGCAGCAGGAAAGCCCGCAGCCCCCAGGTCTGTGGGGCCAAGCAAGCGGTTCCCAAAGAGCTTTAGAACAAGGCATAGTTTTCCCTGCTGGCTCTTTGGGCGGGGGACCCATCTCCAGCCGTATGGCCATTTTTGTGCCTGGCGCGGTGCGTAGTGGGAAAGGGTGGTTTTGAGGCTGAAGGCAGCAGGAAAGCCCGCAGCCCCCAGGTCTGTGGGGCCAAGCAAGCGGTTCCCAAAGAGCTTTAGAACAAGGCATAGTTTTTCCTGCTGGCTCTTTGGGCGGGGGACCCATCTCCAGCCGTATGGCCATTTTTGTGCCTGGCGCGGCGCCAAGTGGGTAAGGGTGGTGTCGAGGCTGAAGGCAGCAGCAAAGCCTGCAGCCCCCAGGTCTGTGGGGCCAAGCAAGCGGTTCCCAAAGAGCTTTAGAACAAGGCATAGTTTTCCCTGCTGGCTCTTTGGGCATGGGACCCATCTCCAGCCATATGGCCATTTTTGTGCCTGGCGAAGCCCCAAGTGCGAAAGGGTGGTGTCGAGGCTGAAGGCAGCAGGAAAGCCCGCAGCCCCCAGGTCTGTGGGGCTACGCAAGCAGTTCCCAAAGAGCTTTAGAACAAGGCATAGTTTTCCCTGCTGGCTCTTTGGGCGGGGGACCCATCTCCAGCCATAGGCCATTTTTGTGCCTGGCCCGGCGCCAAGTGGGAAAGGGTGGTGTCGAGGCTGAAGGCAGCAGGAAAGCCCGCAGCCCCCAGGTCTGTGGGGCTACGCAAGCGGTTCCCAAAGAGCTTTAGAACAAGGCATAGTTTTCCCTGCTCGCTCTTTGGGCGGGGGACCCATCTCCAGCCATATGGCCATTTTTGTGCCTGGCGAAGCCCCAAGTGCGAAAGGGTGGTGTCGAGGCTGAAGGCAGCAGGAAAGCCCGCAGCCCCCAGGTCTGTGGGGCTACGCAAGCAGTTCCCAAAGAGCTTTAGAACAAGGCATAGTTTTCCCTGCTGGCTCTTTGGGCGGGGGACCCATCTCCAGCCATAGGCCATTTTTGTGCCTGGCCCGGCGCCCAGTGGGAAAGGGTGGCTTTGAGGCTTGAAGGCAGCAGGAAAGCCCGCAGCCCCCAGGTCTGTGGGGCTACGCAAGCGGTTCCCAAAGAGCTTTAGAACAAGGCATAATTTTCCCTGCTGGCTCTTTGGGCGGGGTACCCATCTCCAGCCATATGGCCATTTTTGTGCCTGGCGCAGCGCCAAGTGGGAAAGGGTGGTTTTGAGGCTGAAGGCAGCAGGAAAGCCCGCAGCCCCCACGTGTGTGGGGCTACGCAAGCGGTTCCCAAAGAGCTTTAGAACAAGGCATAGTTTTCCCTGCTGGCTCTTTGGGCATGGGACCCATCTCCAGCCATAGGCCATTTTTGTGCTTGATAGGGCGCCAAGTGGGAAAGGGTGCTGTCGAGGCTGAAGGCAGCAGGAAAGCCCGCAGCCCCCAGGTCTGTGCGGCTACGCAAGCGGTTCCCAAAGAGCTTTAGAACAAGGCATAATTTTCCCTGCTGGCTCTTTGGGCGGGGGACCCATCTCCAGCCGTACGGCCATTTTTGTGCCTGGCGCGGCGCCAAGAGGGAAAGGGTGGTGTCGAGGCTAAAGGCAGCAGGAAAGCCCGCGGCCCCCAGGTCTGTGGAGCTACGCAAGCAGTTCCCAAAGAGCTTTAGAACAAGGCATAGTTTTCCCTGCTGGCTCTTTGGGCGGGGGACCCATCTCCAGCCGTATGGCCATTTTTGTGCATGGCGCAGCGCCAAGTGGGAAAGGGTGGCTTTGAGGCTGAAGGCAGCAGGAAAGCCCGCAGCCCCCAGGTCTGTGGGGCTACGCAAGCGGTTCCCAAAGAGCTTTAGAACAAGGCATAGTTTTCCCTGCTGGCTCTTTGGGCATGGGACCCATCTCCACCCATAGGCCATTTTTGTGCCTAATAGGGCGCCAAGTGGGAAAGGGTGGCTTTGAGGCTAAAGACAGCAGGAAAGCCTGCAGCCCCCAGGTCTGTGGGGCTACGCAAGCGGTTCCCAAAGAGCTTTAGAACAAGGCATAGTTTTCCCTGCTGGCTCTTTGGGTGGGGGACCCATCTCCAGCCGTATGGCTATTTTTGTGCCTGACGCGGTGCGTAGTGGCATAGGGTGGTTTTGAGGCTGAAGGCAGCAGGAAAGCCCGCAGCCCCCACGTCTGTGGGGCCAAGCAAGCGGTTCCCAAAGAGCTTTAGAACAAGGCATAGTTTTCCCTGCTGGCTCTTTGGGCGGGGGACCCATCTCCAGCCGTATGGCCATTTTTGTGCCTGGCGCGGTGCGTAGTGGGAAAGGGTGGTTTTGACGCTGAAGGCAGCAGGAAAGCCCGCAGCCCCCAGGTCTGTGGGGCTACGCAAGCGGTTCACCAAAGAGCTTTAGAACAAGGCATAGTTTTCCCTGCTGGCTCTTTGGGCGGGGGACCCATCTCCAGCCGTATGGCCATTTTTGTCCCTGGCCCGGCGCCAAGTGGGAAAGGGTGGTGTTGGGGCTGAAGGCAGCAGCAAAGACTGCAGCCCCCAGGTCTGTGGGGCCAAGCAAGCGGTTCCCAAAGAGCTTTAGAACAAGGCATAGTTTTCCCTGCTGGCTCTTTGGGCGGGGGACCCATCTCCAGCCGTATGGCCATTTTTGTGCCTGGCAAGGCGCCAAGTGGGAAAGGGTGGCTTTGAGGCTGAAGGCAGCAGGAAAGCCCGCAGCCCCCAGGTCTGTGGGGCCAAGCAAGCGGTTCCCAAAGAGCTTTAGAACAAGGCATAGTTTTCCCTGCTGGCTCTTTGGGCATGGGACCCATCTCCAGCCATAGGCCATTTTTGTGCTTGATAGGGCGCCAAGTGGGAAAGGGTGGCTTTGAGGCTGAAGGCAGCAGCAAAGACTGCAGCCCCCAGGTCTGTGGGGCCAAGCAAGCGGTTCCCAAAGAGCTTTAGAACAAGGCATAGTTTTCCCTGCTGGCTCTTTGGGCGGGGGACCCATCTCCAGCCACAGGCCATTTTTGTGCCTGGCCCGGCGCCCAGTGGGAAAGGGTGGCTTTGAGGCTTGAAGGCAGCAGGAAAGCCCGCAGCCCCCAGGTCTGTAGGGCTACGCAAGCGGTTCCCAAAGAGCTTTAAAACAAGGCATAATTTTCCCTGCTGGCTCTTTGGGCGGGGGACCCATCTCCAGCCGTATGGCCATTTTTGTGCCTGGCCGGGAGCCAAGTGGGAAAGGGTGGTTTTGAGGCTGAAGGCAGCAGGAAAGCCCGCAGCCCCCAGGTCTGTGGGGCTACGCAAGCGGTTCCCAAAGAGCTTTAGAACAAGGCATAGTTTTCCCTGCTGGCTCTTTGGGCATGGGACCCATCTCCAGCCATAGGCCATTTTTGTGCTTGATAGGGCGCCAAGTGGGAAAGGGTGGTGTCGAGGCTGAAGGCAGCAGCAAAGCCCGCAGCCCCCAGGTCTGTGGGGCTACGCAAGCGGTTCCCAAAGAGCTTTAGAACAAGGCATAGTTTTCCCTGCTGGCTCTCTGGGCGGGGGACCCATCTCCAGCCTTATGGCCATTTTTGAGCCTGGCGCGGCGCCAGGTGGGAAAGGGTGGCTTTGAGGCTGAAGGCAGGAGCAAAGCCTGCAGCCCCCAGGTCTGTGGTGCTACGCAAGCGGTTCCCAAAGAGCTTTAGAACAAGTCATAGTTTTCCCAGCTGGCTCTTAGGGCATGGGACCCATCTCCAGCCGTATGGCTATTTTTGTCCCTGGCGCGGTGCGTAGTGGCATAGGATGGTTTTGAGGCTGAAGGCAGCAGGAAAGCCTGCAGCCCCCAGGTCTGTGCGGCTACACAAGCGGTTCCCAAAGAGCTTTAGAACAAGGCATAGTTTTCCCTGCTGGCTCTTTGGGCGGGGGACCCATCTCCAGCCGTACGGCCATTTTTGCGCCTGGCCCGGCGCAAAGTGGGAAAGGGTGGCTTTGAGGCTGAAGGCAGCAGCAAAGCCCGCAGCCCCCAGGTCTGTGCGGCTACGCAAGCGGTTCCCAAAGAGCTTTAGAACAAGGCATAGTTTTCCCTGCTGGCTCTTTGGGCGGGAGACCCATCTCCAGCCATAGGCCATTATTGTGCCTGGCGCGACGCCAAGTGGGAAAGGGTGTTGTCGAGGCTGAAGGCACCAGGAAAGCCCGCAGCCCCCAGGTCTGTGGGGCCACACAAGCGGTTCCCAAAGAGCTTTAGAACAAGGCATAGTTTTCCCTGCTGGCTCTTTGGGCGGGGGACCCATCTCCAGCCGTATGGCCATTTTTGTGCCTGGCGCGGCGCCAAGTGGGAAAGGGTGGCTTTGAGGCTGAAGGCAGCAGCAAAGCCCGCAGCCCCCAGGTCTGTGGGGCTACGCAAGCAGTTCCCAAAGAGCTTTAGAACAAGGCATAGTTTTCCCTGCTGGCTCTTTAGGCATGGGACCCATCTCCAGCCATAGGCCATTTTTGTGCCTGATGCGACGCCAAGTGGGAAAGGGTGTTGTCGAGGCTGAAGGCAGCAGGAAAGCCCGCAGCCCCCAGGTCTGTGGGGCTACGCAAGCGGTTCCCAAAGAGCTTTAGAACAAGGCATAGTTTTCCCTGCTGGCTCTTTGGGCGGGGGACCCATCTCCAGCCGTATGGCCATTTTTGTGCCTGGCGCGGCGCCAAGTGGGAAAGGGTGGTGTCGAGGCTGAAGGCAGCAGGAAAGCCCGCAGCCCCCAGGTCTCTGGGGCTACGCAAGCGGTTCCCAAAGAGCTTTAGAACAAGGCATAGTTTTCCCTGCTGGCTCTTTGGGCGGGGGACCCATCTCCAGCCGTATGGCCATTTTTGTGCCTAGCGCGGCGCCAAATGGGAAAGGGTGGCTTTGAGGCTGAAGGCAGCAGGAAAGTCTGCAGCCCCCAGGTCTGTGGGGCTACGCAAGCGGTTCCCAAAGAGCTTTAGAACAAGGCATAGTCTTCCCTGCTGGCTCTCTGGGCCGGGGACCCATCTCCAGCCATAGGCCATTTTTGTGCCTGGCGCAGTGCCAAGTGGGAAAGGGTGGTGTCGAGGCTGAAGGCAGCAGGAAAGCCCGCAGCCCCCAGGTCTGTGGGGCTACGCAAGCGTTTCCCAAAGAGCTTTAGAATAAGGCATAGTTTTCCCTGCTGGCTCTTTGGGCGGGGGACCCATCTCCAGCCATAGGCCATTTTTGTGCCTGGCGCGGCGCCAAGTGGGAAAGGGTGGTGTCGAGGCTGAAGGCAGCAGGAAAGCCTGCAGGCCCCACGTCTGTGGGGCTACGCAAGTGGTTCCCAAAGAGCTTTAGAACAAGGCATAGTTTTCCCAGCTGGCTCTTTGGGCGGGGGACCCATCTCCAGCCATAGGCCATTTTTGTGCCTGGCGCGGCGCCAAGTGGGAAAGGGTGGCTTTGAGGCTGAAGGCAGCAGGAAAGCCTGCAGCCCCCAGGTCTGTGGGGCTACGCAAGCGGTTCCCAAAGAGCTTTAGAACAAGGCATAGTTTTCCCTGCTGGCTCTTTGGGCGGGGGACCCATCTCCAGCCGTATGGCCATTTTTGTGCCTGGCACGGCGCCAAGTGGGAAAGGGTGGTGTCGAGGCTGAAGGCAGCAGGAAAGCCCACAGCCCCCAGGTCTGTGGGGCTACGCAAGCGGTTCCCAAAGAGCTTTAGAACAAGGCATAGTTTTCCCTGCTGGCTCTTTGGGCGGGGGACCCATCTCCAGCCGTATGGCCATTTTTGTGCCTGGCGCGGTGCGTAGTGTGAAAGGGTGGTTTTGAGGCTGAAGGCAGCAGGAAAGCCTGCAGCCCACAGCTCTGTGGGGCCAAGGAAGCTGTTCCCAAAGAGCTTTAGAACAAGGCATAGTTTTCCGTGATGGCTCTTTGGGCATGGGACCCATCTCCAGCCATAGGCCATTTTTGTGCCTGGCGCGGTGCGTAATGGGAAAGGGTGGCTTTGAGGCTGAAGGCAGCAGGAAAGCCCGCAGCCCCCAGGTCTGTGGGGCTACGCAAGCGGTTCCCAAAGAGCTTTAGAACAAGGCATAGTTTTCCTTGCTGGCTCTTTGGGCATGAGACCCATCTCCAGCCATAGGCCATTTTTGTGCCTGGCCCGGCGCCAAGTGGGAAAGGGTGGTGTCGAGGCTGAAGGCAGCAGCAAAGCCCGAAGCCCCCAGGTCTGTAGGGCTACGCAAGCGGTTCCCAAAGAGCTTTAGAACAAGGCATAGTTTTCCCTGCTGGCTCTTTGGGCGGGGGACCCATCTCCAGCCATAGGCCATTTTTGTGCCTGGCGCGACGCCAAGTGGGAAAGGGTGGTGTCGAGGTTGAAGGCAGCAGGAAAGCCTGCAGCCCCCAGGTCTGTGGGGCTACGCAAGCGGTTCCCAAAGAGCTTTAGAACAAGGCATAGTTTTCCCTGCTGGCTCCTTGGGCGGGGGACCCATCTCCAGCCGTATGGCCATTTTTGTGCCTGGCGCGGCGCCCAGTGGGAAAGGGTGGTGTCGAGGCTGAAGGCAGCAGGAAAGCCCGCAGCTCCCAGGTCTGTGGAGCTACGCAAGTGGTTCCCAAAGAGCTTTAGAACAAGGCATAGTTTTCATTGCTGGCTCTTTGGGCAGGGGACCCATCTCCAGCCATATGGCCATTTTTGTGCCTGATGCGGCGTCCAGTGGAAAAGGGTGGCTTTGAGGTTGAAGGCAGCAGCAAAGCCTGCAGCCCCCAGGTCTGTGGGGCTACGCAAGTGGTTCCCAAAGAGCTTTAGAACAAGGCATAGTTTTCCCTGCTGGCTCTTTGGGCGGGGGACCCATCTCCAGCTGTATGGCCATTTTTGTGCCTGGCGCGGTACCAAGTGGGAAAGGGTGGTGTCGAGTCTGAAGGCAGCTGGAAAGCCCGCAGCCCCCAGGTCTGTGGGGCTACGCAAGCGGTTCCCAAAGAGCTTTAGAACAAGGCATAGTTTTCCCTGCTTGTTCTTTGGGCGGGGGACCCATCTCCAGCCGTATGGCCATTTTTGTGCCTGGCGCGGCGCCAAGTGGGAATGGGTGGTGTCGAGTCTGAAGGCAGCAGGAAAGCCTGCAGCCCCCAGGTCTGTGGGGCTACGCAAGCGGTTCCCAAAGAGCTTTAGAACAAGGCATAGTTTTCCCTGCTGGCTCTTTGGGCGGGGGACCCATCTCCAATCGTATGGCCATTTTTGTGCCTGGCGCGGTGCGTAGTGGGAAAGGGTGGTTTTGAGGCTGAAGGCAGCAGGAAAGCCCGCAACCCCCAGGTCTGTGGGGCTACGCAAGCGGTTCCCAAAGAGCTTTAGAACAAGGCATAGTTTTCCCTGCTGGCTCTTTGGGTGGGGGACCCATCTCCAGCCGTATGGCTATTTTTGTGCCTGACGCGGTGCGTAGTGGCATAGGGTGGTTTTGAGGCTGAAGGCAGCAGGAAAGCCCGCAGCCCCCACGTCTGTGGGGCCAAGCAAGCGGTTCCCAAAGAGCTTTAGAACAAGGCATAGTTTTCCCTGCTGGCTCTTTGGGCGGGGGACCCATCTCCAGCCGTATGGCCATTTTTGTGCCTGGCGCGGTGCGTAGTGGGAAAGGGTGGTTTTGACGCTGAAGGCAGCAGGAAAGCCCGCAGCCCCCAGGTCTGTGGGGCTACGCAAGCGGTTCACCAAAGAGCTTTAGAACAAGGCATAGTTTTCCCTGCTGGCTCTTTGGGCAGGGGACCCATCTCCAGCCGTATGGCCATTTTTGTCCCTGGCCCGGCGCCAAGTGGGAAAGGGTGGTGTTGGGGCTGAAGGCAGCAGCAAAGACTGCAGCCCCCAGGTCTGTGGGGCCAAGCAAGCGGTTCCCAAAGAGCTTTAGAACAAGGCATAGTTTTCCCTGCTGGCTCTTTGGGCGGGGGACCCATCTCCAGCCGTATGGCCATTTTTGTGCCTGGCAAGGCGCCAAGTGGGAAAGGGTGGCTTTGAGGCTGAAGGCAGCAGCAAAGCCCGCAGCCCCCAGGTCTGTGGGGCTACGCAAGCGGTTCCCAAAGAGCTTTAGAACAAGGCATAGTTTTCCCTGCTGGCTCTTTGGGCGGGGGACCCATCTCCAGCCGTATGGCCATTTTTGTGCCTGGCGCGGCGCCAAGTGGGAAAGGGTGGTGTCGAGGCTGAAGGCAGCAGGAAAGCCCGCAGCCCCCACGTCTGTGGGGCCAAGCAAGCGGTTCCCAAAGAGCTTTAGAACAAGGCATAGTTTTCCCTGCTGGCTCTTTGGGCATGGGACCCATCTCCAGCCATAGGCCATTTTTGTGCTTGATAGGGCGCCAAGTGGGAAAGGGTGGCTTTGAGGCTGAAGGCAGCAGCAAAGACTGCAGCCCCCAGGTCTGTGGGGCCAAGCAAGCGGTTCCCAAAGAGCTTTAGAACAAGGCATAGTTTTCCCTGCTGGCTCTTTGGGCGGGGGACCCATCTCCAGCCACAGGCCATTTTTGTGCCTGGCCCGGCGCCCAGTGGGAAAGGGTGGCTTTGAGGCTTGAAGGCAGCAGGAAAGCCCGCAGCCCCCAGGTCTGTAGGGCTACGCAAGCGGTTCCCAAAGAGCTTTAAAACAAGGCATAATTTTCCCTGCTGGCTCTTTGGGCGGGGGACCCATCTCCAGCCGTATGGCCATTTTTGTGCCTGGCCGGGAGCCAAGTGGGAAAGGGTGGTTTTGAGGCTGAAGGCAGCAGGAAAGCCCGCAGCCCCCAGGTCTGTGGGGCTACGCAAGCGGTTCCCAAAGAGCTTTAGAACAAGGCATAGTTTTCCCTGCTGGCTCTTTGGGCATGGGACCCATCTCCAGCCATAGGCCATTTTTGTGCTTGATAGGGCGCCAAGTGGGAAAGGGTGGTGTCGAGGCTGAAGGCAGCAGCAAAGCCCGCAGCCCCCAGGTCTGTGGGGCTACGCAAGCGGTTCCCAAAGAGCTTTAGAACAAGGCATAGTTTTCCCTGCTGGCTCTCTGGGCGGGGGACCCATCTCCAGCCGTATGGCCATTTTTGAGCCTGGCGCGGCGCCAGGTGGGAAAGGGTGGCTTTGAGGCTGAAGGCAGGAGCAAAGCCTGCAGCCCCCAGGTCTGTGGTGCTACGCAAGCGGTTCCCAAAGAGCTTTAGAACAAGTCATAGTTTTCCCAGCTGGCTCTTAGGGCATGGGACCCATCTCCAGCCATAGGCCATTTTTGTGCCTGGCACGAAGCCAAGTGGGAAAGGGTGCTGTCGAGGCTGAAGGCAGCAGGAAAGCCTGCAGCCCCCAGGTGTGTGGGGCTACGCAAGCGGTTCCCAAAGAGCTTTAGAACAAGGCATAGTTTTCCCTGCTGGCTCTTTGGGCGGGGGACCCATCTCCAGCCGTATGGCTATTTTTGTGCCTGGCGCGGTGCGTAGTGGCATAGGATGGTTTTGAGGCTGAAGGCAGCAGGAAAGCCTGCAGCCCCCAGGTCTGTGCGGCTACGCAAGCGGTTCCCAAAGAGCTTTAGAACAAGGCATAGTTTTCACTGCTGGCTCTTTGGGCGGGGGACCCATCTCCAGCCGTATGGCTATTTTTGTGCCTGGCGCGGTGCGTAGTGGCATAGGATGGTTTTGAGGCTGAAGGCAGCAGGAAAGCCTGCAGCCCCCAGGTCTGTGCGGCTACACAAGCGGATCACAAAGATCTTTAGAACAAGGCATAGTTTTCCCTGCTGGCTCTTTGGGCGGGGGACCCATCTCCAGCCGTACGGCCATTTTTGCGCCTGGCCCGGCGCAAAGTGGGAAAGGGTGGCTTTGAGGCTGAAGGCAGCAGCAAAGCCCGCAGCCCCCAGGTCTGTGCGGCTACGCAAGCGGTTCCCAAAGAGCTTTAGAACAAGGCATAGTTTTCCCTGCTGGCTCTTTGGGCGGGGGACCCATCTCCAGCCATAGGCCATTTTTGTGCCTGGCGCGACGCCAAGTGGGAAAGGGTGTTGTCGAGGCTGAAGGCAGCAGGAAAGCCCGCAGCCCCCAGGTCTGTGGGGCCACACAAGCGGTTCCCAAAGAGCTTTAGAACAAGGCATAGTTTTCCCTGCTGGCTCTTTGGGCATGGGACCCATCTCCAGCCATAGGCCATTTTTGTGCCTGGCGCGACGCCAAGTGGGAAAGGGTGGTGTCGAGGTTGAAGGCAGCAGGAAAGCCCGCAGCCCCCAGGTCTCTGGGGCTACGCAAGCGGTTCCCAAAGAGCTTTAGAACAAGGCATAGTTTTCCCTGCTGGCTCTTTGGGCGGGGGACCCATCTCCAGCCGTATGGCCATTTTTGTGCCTAGCGCGGCGCCAAATGGGAAAGGGTGGCTTTGAGGCTGAAGGCAGCAGGAAAGTCTGCAGCCCCCAGGTCTGTGGGGCTACGCAAGCGGTTCCCAAAGAGCTTTAGAACAAGGCATAGTCTTCCCTGCTGGCTCTCTGGGCCGGGGACCCATCTCCAGCCATAGGCCATTTTTGTGCCTGGCGCAGTGCCAAGTGGGAAAGGGTGGTGTCGAGGCTGAAGGCAGCAGGAAAGCCCGCAGCCCCCAGGTCTGTGGGGCTACGCAAGCGTTTCCCAAAGAGCTTTAGAACAAGGCATAGTTTTCCCTGCTGGCTCTTTGGGCGGGGGACCCATCTCCAGCCATAGGCCATTTTTGTGCCTGGCGCGGCGCCAAGTGGGAAAGGGTGGTGTCGAGGCTGAAGGCAGCAGGAAAGCCTGCAGGCCCCACGTCTGTGGGGCTACGCAAGTGGTTCCCAAAGAGCTTTAGAACAAGGCATAGTTTTCCCTGCTGGCTCTTTGGGCGGGGGACCCATCTCCAGCCATAGGCCATTTTTGTGCCTGGCGCGGCGCCAAGTGGGAAAGGGTGGCTTTGAGGCTGAAGGCAGCAGGAAAGCCTGCAGCCCCCAGGTCTGTGGGGCTACGCAAGCGGTTCCCAAAGAGCTTTAGAACAAGGCATAGTTTTCCCTGCTGGCTCTTTGGGCGGGGGACCCATCTCCAGCCGTATGGCCATTTTTGTGCCTGGCCCGGCGCCAAGTGGGAAAGGGTTGTGTCGAGGCTGAAGGCAGCAGGAAAGCCCACAGCCCCCAGGTCTGTGGGGCTACGCAAGCGGTTCCCAAAGAGCTTTAGAACAAGGCATAGTTTTCCCTGCTGGCTCTTTGGGCGGGGGACCCATCTCCAGCCGTATGGCCATTTTTGTGCCTGGCGCGGTGCGTAGTGTGAAAGGGTGGTTTTGAGGCTGAAGGCAGCAGGAAAGCCTGCAGCCCACAGCTCTGTGGGGCCAAGGAAGCTGTTCCCAAAGAGCTTTAGAACAAGGCATAGTTTTCCGTGATGGCTCTTTGGGCATGGGACCCATCTCCAGCCATAGGCCATTTTTGTGCCTGGCGCGGTGCGTAATGGGAAAGGGTGGCTTTGAGGCTGAAGGCAGCAGGAAAGCCCGCAGCCCCCAGGTCTGTGGGGCTACGCAAGCGGTTCCCAAAGAGCTTTAGAACAAGGCATAGTTTTCCCTGCTGGCTCTTTGGGCATGGGACCCATCTCCAGCCATAGGCCATTTTTGTGCCTGATAGGGCGCCAAGTGGGAAAGGGTGGCTTTGAGGCTGAAGGCAGCAGGAAAGCCTGCAGCCCCCAGGTCTGTGGGGCTACGCAAGCGGTTCCCAAAGAGCTTTAGAAGAAGGCATAGTTTTCCCTGCTGGCTCTTTGGGCGGGGGACCCATCTCCAGCCGTATGGCCATTTTTGTGCCTAGCGCGGCGCCAAGTGGGAAAGGGTGGTGTCGAGTCTGAAGGCAGCAGGAAAGCCTGCAGCCCCCAGGTCTGTGGGGCTACGCAAGTGGTTCCCAAAGAGCTTTAGAACAAGGCATAGTTTTCCCTGCTGGCTCTTTGGGCGGGGGACCCATCTCCAGCCGTATGGCCAATTTGTGCCTAGCGCGACGCCAAGTGGGAAAGGGTGGCTTTGAGTCTGAAGGCAGCAGCAAAGCCTGCAGCCCCCAGGTCTGTGGGGCTACGCAAGCGGTTCCCAAAGAGCTTTAGAACAATGCATAGTTTTCCTTGCTGGGTCTTTGGGCATGGGACCCATCTCCAGCCATAGGCCATTTTTGTGCCTGATAGGGCGCCAAGTGGGAAAGGGTTGCTTTGAGGCTGAAGGCAGCAGGAAAGCCCGCAGCCCCCAGGTCTGTGGGGCTACGCAAGCGGTTCCCAAAGAGCTTTAGAACAAGGCATAGTTTTCCCTGCTGGCTCTTTGGGCAGGGGACCCATCTGCAGACATATGGCCATTTTTGTGCCTGGCACGACGCCAAGTGGGAAAGGGTGGCTTTGACGCTGAAGGCAGCAGGAAAGCCCGCAGCCCCCAGGTCTGTGGGGCTACGCAAGCGGTTCCCAAAGAGCTTTAGAACAAGGCATAGTTTTCCCTACTGGCTCTTTGGGCGGGAGACCCATCTCCAGCCATAGGCCATTTTTGTGCCTGGCGCGACGCCAAGTGGGAAAGGGTGTTGTCGAGGCTGAAGGCAGCAGGAAAGCCCGCAGCCCCCAGGTCTGTGGGGCTACGCAAGCGGTTCCCAAAGAGCTTTAGAACAAGGCATAGTTTTCCCTGCTGGCTCTTTGGGCATGGGACCCATCTCCACCATAGGCCATTTTTGTGCCTGGCGCGACGCCAAGTGGGAAAGGGTGGTGTCGAGGTTGAAGGCAGCAGGAAAGCCTGCAGCCCCCAGGTCTGTGGGGCTACACAAGCGGTTCCCAAAGAGCTTTAGAACAAGGCATAGTTTTCCCTGCTGGCTCTTTGGGCATGGGACCCATCTCCAGCCGTATGGCCATTTTTGAGCCTGGCGCGGCGCCAAGTGGGAAAGGGTGGTGTCGAGGCTGAAGGCAGCAGGAAAGCCCGCAGCCCCCAGGTCTCTGGGGCTACGCAAGCGGTTCCCAAAGAGCTTTAGAACAAGGCATAGTTTTCCCTGCTGGCTCTTTGGGCGGGGGACCCATCTCCAGCCGTATGGCCATTTTTGTGCCTAGCGCGGCGCCAAATGGGAAAGGGTGGCTTTGAGGCTGAAGGCAGCAGGAAAGTCTGCAGCCCCCAGGTCTGTGGGGCTACGCAAGCGGTTCCCAAAGAGCTTTAGAACAAGGCATAGTCTTCCCTGCTGGCTCTCTGGGCCGGGGACCCATCTCCAGCCATAGGCCATTTTTGTGCCTGGCGCAGTGCCAAGTGGGAAAGGGTGGTGTCGAGGCTGAAGGCAGCAGGAAAGCCCGCAGCCCCCAGGTCTGTGGGGCTACGCAAGCGTTTCCCAAAGAGCTTTAGAACAAGGCATAGTTTTCCCTGCTGGCTCTTTGGGCGGGGGACCCATCTCCAGCCATAGGCCATTTTTGTGCCTGGCGCGGCGCCAAGTGGGAAAGGGTGGTGACGAGGCTGAAGGCAGCAGGAAAGCCTGCAGGCCCCACGTCTGTGGGGCTACGCAAGTGGTTCCCAAAGAGCTTTAGAACAAGGCATAGTTTTCCCTGCTGGCTCTTTGGGCGGGGGACCCATCTCCAGCCATAGGCCATTTTTGTGCCTGGCGCGGCGCCAAGTGGGAAAGGGTGGCTTTGAGGCTGAAGGCAGCAGGAAAGCCTGCAGCCCCCAGGTCTGTGGGGCTACGCAAGCGGTTCCCAAAGAGCTTTAGAACAAGGCATAGTTTTCCCTGCTGGCTCTTTGGGCGGGGGACCCATCTCCAGCCGTATGGCCATTTTTGTGCCTGGCCCGGCGCCAAGTGGGAAAGGGTGGTGTCGAGGCTGAAGGCAGCAGCAAAGCCCACAGCCCCCACGTCTGTGGGGCTACGCAAGCGGTTCCCAAAGAGCTTTAGAACAAGGCATAGTTTTCCCTGCTGGCTCTTTGGGCGGGGGACCCATCTCCAGCCGTATGGCCATTTTTGTGCCTGGCGCGGTGCGTAGTGTGAAAGGGTGGTTTTGAGGCTGAAGGCAGCAGGAAAGCCTGCAGCCCACAGCTCTGTGGGGCCAAGGAAGCTGTTCCCAAAGAGCTTTAGAACAAGGCATAGTTTTCCGTGATGGCTCTTTGGGCATGGGACCCATCTCCAGCCATAGGCCATTTTTGTGCCTGGCGCGGTGCGTAGTGGGAAAGGGTGGCTTTGAGGCTGAAGGCAGCAGGAAAGCCCGCAGCCCCCAGGTCTGTGGGGCTACGCAAGCGGTTCCCAAAGAGCTTTAGAACAAGGCATAGTTTTCCTTGCTGGCTCTTTGGGCATGGGACCCATCTCCAGCCATAGGCCATTTTTGTGCCTGGCCCGGCGCCAAGTGGGAAAGGGTGGTGTCGAGGCTGAAGGCAGCAGCAAAGCCCGAAGCCCCCAGGTCTGTAGGGCTACGCAAGCGGTTCCCAAAGAGCTTTAGAACAAGGCATAGTTTTCCCTGCTGGCTCTTTGGGCATGGAACCCATCTCCAGCCGTATGGCCATTTTTGTGCCTGGCGCGGCGCCAAGTGGGAAAGGGTGTTGTCGAACATGAAGGCAGCAGGAAAGCCCGCAGCCCCCAGGTGTGTGGGGCTACGCAAGCGGTTCCCAAAGAGCTTTAGAACAAGGCATAGTTTTCCCTGCTGGCTCTTTGGGCGGGGGACCCATCTCCAGCCATAGGCCATTTTTGTGCCTGGCGCGACGCCAAGTGGGAAAGGGTGGTGTCGAGGTTGAAGGCAGCAGGAAAGCCTGCAGCCCCCAGGTCTGTGGGGCTACGCAAGTGGTTCCCAAAGAGCTTTAGAACAAGGCATAGTTTTCCCTGCTGGCTCCTTGGGCGGGGGACCCATCTCCAGCCGTATGGCCATTTTTGTGCCTGGCGCGGCGCCCAGTGGGAAAGGGTGGTGTCGAGGCTGAAGGCAGCAGGAAAGCCCGCAGCTCCCAGGTCTGTGGAGCTACGCAAGTGGTTCCCAAAGAGCTTTAGAACAAGGCATAGTTTTCCTTGCTGGCTCTTTGGGCAGGGGACCCATCTCCAGCCATATGGCCATTTTTGTGCCTGATGCGGCGTCCAGTGGAAAAGGGTGGCTTTGAGGTTGAAGGCAGCAGCAAAGCCTGCAGCCCCCAGGTCTGTGGGGCTACGCAAGCGGTTCCCAAAGAGCTTTAGAACAAGGCATAGTTTTCCCTGCTGGCTCTTTGGGCGGGGGACCCATCTCCAGCTGTATGGCCATTTTTGTGCCTGGCGCAGTGCCAAGTGGGAAAGGGTGGTGTCGAGGCTGAAGGCAGCAGGAAAGCCCGCAGCCCCCAGGTCTGTGGGGCTACGCAAGCGGTTCCCAAAGAGCTTTAGAACAAGGCATAGTTTTCCCTGCTTGTTCTTTGGGCGGGGGACCCATCTCCAGCCGTATGGCCATTTTTGTGCCTGGCGCGGCGCCAAGTGGGAATGGGTGGTGTCGAGTCTGAAGGCAGCAGGAAAGCCTGCAGCCCCCAGGTCTGTGGGGCTACGCAAGCGGTTCCCAAAGAGCTTTAGAACAAGGCATAGTTTTCCCTGCTGGCTCTTTGGGCGGGGGACCCATCTCCAATCGTATGGCCATTTTTGTGCCTGGCGCGGTGCGTAGTGGGAAAGGGTGGTTTTGAGGCTGAAGGCAGCAGGAAAGCCCGCAACCCCCAGGTCTGTGGGGCTACGCAAGCGGTTCCCAAAGAGCTTTAGAACAAGGCATAGTCTTCCCTGCTGGCTCTTTTGGCATGGGACCCATCTCCAGCCGTATGGCAATTTTTGTGCCTGGCCGGGGGCCAAGTGGGAAAGGGTGGTTTTGAGGCTGAAGGCAGCTGCAAAGCCCGCAGCCCCCAGGTCTGTGGGGCTACGCAAGCGGTTCCCAAAGAGCTTTAGAACAAGGCATAGTTTTCCCTGCTGGCTCTTTGGGCGGGGGACCCATCTCCAGCCGTATGGCCATTTTTGTGCCTGGCGCGGCGCCAAGTGGGAAAGGGTGGTGTCGAGGTTGAAGGCAGCAGGAAAGCCTGCAGCCCCCAGGTCTGTGGGGCTACGCAAGCGGTTCCCAAAGAGCTTTAGAACAAGGCATAGTTTTCCCTGCTGGCTCCTTGGGCGGGGGACCCATCTCCAGCCGTATGGCCATTTTTGTGCCTGATAGGGCGCCAAGTGGGAAAGGGTGGTGTCGAGGATGAAGGCAGCAGGAAAGCCCGCAGCTCCCAGGTCTGTGGAGCTACGCAAGTGGTTCCCAAAGAGCTTTAGAACAAGGCATAGTTTTCCTTGCTGGCTCTTTGGGCAGGGGACCCATCTCCAGCCATATGGCCATTTTTGTGCCTGATGCGGCGTCCAGTGGAAAAGGGTGGCTTTGAGGTTGAAGGCAGCAGCAAAGCCTGCAGCCCCCAGGTCTGTGGGGCTACGCAAGCGGTTCCCAAAGAGCTTTAGAACAAGGCATAGTTTTCCCTGCTGGCTCTTTGGGCGGGGGACCCATCTCCAGCTGTATGGCCATTTTTGTGCCTGGCGCAGTGCCAAGTGGGAAAGGGTGGTGTCGAGTCTGAAGGCAGCAGGAAAGCCCGCAGCCCCCAGGTCTGTGGGGCTACGCAAGCGGTTCCCAAAGAGCTTTAGAACAAGGCATAGTTTTCCCTGCTTGTTCTTTGGGCAGGGGACCCATCTCCAGCCGTATGGCCATTTTTGTGCCTGGCGCGGCGCCAAGTGGGAATGGGTGGTGTCGAGTCTGAAGGCAGCAGGAAAGCCTGCAGCCCCCAGGTCTGTGGGGCTACGCAAGCGGTTCCCAAAGAGCTTTAGAACAAGGCATAGTTTTCCCTGCTGGCTCTTTGGGCGGGGGACCCATCTCCAGCCGTATGGCCATTTTTGTGCCTAGCGCGGCGCCAAGTGGGAAAGGGTGGTGTCGAGGCTGAAGGCAGCAGGAAAGCCCGCAGCCCCCAGGTCTGTGGGGCTACGCAAGCGGTTCCCAAAGAGCTTTAGAACAAGGCATAGTTTTCCCTGCTGGCTCTTTGGGCATGGGACCCATCTCCAGCCGTATGGCCATTTTTGTGCCTGGCACGGCGCCAAGTGGGAAAGGGTGGTGTCGAGGCTGAAGGCAGCAGCAAAGCCCGCAGCCCCCAGGTCTGTAGGGCTACGCAAGCGGTTCCCAAAGAGCTTTAGAACAAGGCATAGTTTTCCCTGCTGGCTCTTTGGGCGGGGGACCCATCTCCAGCCGTATGGCCATTTTTGTGCCTGGCGCGGTGCCAAGTGTGAAAGGGTGGCTTTGAGGCTGAAGGCAGGAGCAAAGCCTGCAGCCCTAAGGTCTTTGGGGCTACGCAAGCGGTTCCCAAAGACCTTTAGAACAAGGCATAGTTTTCATTGCTGGGTCTTTGGGCATGGGACTGATCTCCAGCCATAGGCCATTTTTTTGCCTGATGGAGTGCCAAGTGGGAAAGGGTGGCTTTGAGGCTGAAGGCAGCAGGAAAGCCTGCAGCCCCCAGGTCTGTGGGGCTACGCAAGCGGTTCCCAAAGAGCTTTAGAACAAGGCATAGTTTTCCTTGCTGGCTCTTTGGGCATGGGACCCATCTCCAGCCATAGGCCATTTTTGTGCCTGATGCGGCGCCAAGTGGGAAAGGGTGGTTTTGAGGCTGAAGGCAGCAGGAAAGCCCGCAGCCCCCAGGTCTGTGCGGCTACGCAAGCGGTTCCCAAAGAGCTTTAGAACAAGGCATAATTTTCCTTGCTGGCTCTCTGGGCGGGGGACCCATCTCCAGCCGTATGGCCATTTTTGTGCCTAGCGCGACGCCAAGTGGGAAAGGGTGGCTTTGAGGCTGAAGGCAGCAGCAAAGCCCGCAGCCCCCAGGTCTGTGGGGCTACGCAAGCGGTTCCCAAAGAGCTTTAGAACAAGGCATAGTTTTCCCTGCTGGCTCTTTGGGCATGGGACCCATCTCCAGCCATAGGCCATTTTTGTGCCTGGCGCGACGCCAAGTGGGAAAGGGTGGCTTTGAGGCTGAAGGCAGCAGGAAAGCCCGCAGCGCCAGGTCTGTGCGGCTACGCAAGCGGTTCCCAAAGAGCTTTAGAACAAGGCATAGTTTTCCCTGCTGGCTCTCTGGGCGGGGGACCCATCTCCAGCCGTATGGCCATTTTTGTGCCTGGCGCGGCGCCAAGTGGGAAAGGGTGGTGTCGAGGCTGAAGGCAGCAGGAAAGCCCGCAGCCCCCAGGTCTGTGGGGCTACGCAAGCGGTTCCCAAAGAGCTTTAGAACAAGGCATAGTTTTCCCTGCTGGCTCTTTGGGCGGGGGACCCATCTCCAGCCGTATGGCCATTTTTGTGCCTGGCGCGGCGCCAAGTGGGAAAGGGTGGTTTTGAGGCTGAAGGCAGCAGCAAAGCCCGCAGCCCCCAGGTCTGTGGGGCTACGCAAGCGGTTCCCAAAGAGCTTTAGAACAAGGCATAGTTTTCCCTGCTGGCTCTTTGGGCGGGGGACCCATCTCCAGCCGTATGGCCATTTTTGTGCCTGGCCCGGCGCCAAGCGGGAAACGGTGGCTTTGAGGCTGAAGGCAGCAGCAAAGCCCACACCCCCAGGTCTGTGGGGCTACGCAAGCGGTTCCCAAAGAGCTTTAGAAAAAGGCATAGTTTTCCCTGCTGGCTCTTTGGGCGGGGGACCCATCTCCAGCCGTATGGCCATTTTTGTGCTTGGCGCGGCGCCAAGTGGGAAAGGGTGGTTTTGACGCTGAAGGCAGCAGGAAAGCCCGCAGCCCCCAGGTCTGTGGGGCTACGCAAGCGGTTCCCAAAGAGCTTTAGAACAAGGCATAGTTTTCCCTGCTGGCTCTTTGGGCGGGGGACCCATCTCCAGCCGTATGGCCATTTTTGTGCCTGGTGCGGCGCCAAGTGGGAAAGGGTGGTTTTGAGGCTGAAGGCAGCAGCAAAGCCTGCAGCCCCCAGGTCTGTGGGGCCAAGCAAGCGGTTCCCAAAGAGCTTTAGAACAAGGCATAGTTTTCCCTGCTGGCTCTTTGGGCATGGGACCCATCTCCAGCCATAGGCCATTTTTGTGCCTGGCGCGGCGCCAAGTGGGAAAGGGTGGCTTTGAGGCTGAAGGCAGCAGGAAAGCCTGCAGCCCCCAGGTCTCTGGGGCTACGCAAGCAGTTCCCAAAGAGCTTTAGAACAAGGCATAATTTTCCCTGCTGGCTCTTTGGGCGGGGGACCCTTCTCCAGCCTTAGGCCGTTTTTGTGCCTGGCGCGGCGTCAAGTGGGAAAGGGTGCTGTCGAGGCTGAAGGCAGCAGCAAAGCCTGCAGCCCCCAGGTCTGTGGGGCTACGCAAGCGGTTCCCAAAGAGCTTTAGAACAAGGCATAGTTTTCCCTGCTGGCTCTTTGGGTGGGGGACCCATCTCCAGACGTATGGCTATTTTTGTGCCTGGCGCGGTGCGTAGTGGCATAGGGTGGTTTTGAGGCTGAAGGCAGCAGGAAAGCCCGCAGCCCCCACGTCTGTGGGCCCAAGCAAGCGGTTCCCAGAGAGCTTTAGAACAAGGCATA
This sequence comes from Rissa tridactyla, assembly GCF_028500815.1. NCBI lineage: Eukaryota > Metazoa > Chordata > Aves > Charadriiformes > Laridae > Rissa > Rissa tridactyla. The sequence continues at coordinate 123,700 of NW_026529437.1, forward strand.
GTTTTCCCTGCTGGCTCTTTGGGCGGGGGACCCATCTCCAGCCATATGGCCATTTTTGTGCCTGGCGCGGTGCGTAGTGGGAAAGGGTGGTTTTGAGGCTGAAGGCAGCAGGAAAGCCCGCAGCCCCCAGGTCTGTGGGGCCAAGCAAGCGGTTCCCAAAGAGCTTTAGAACAAGGCATAGTTTTCCCTGCTGGCTCTTTGGGCATGGGACCCATCTCCAGCCATAGGCCATTTTTGTGCCTGGCGCGGCGCCAAGTGGGAAAGGGTGGCTTTGAGGCTGAAGGCAGCAGCAAAGCCCGCAGCCCCCAGGTCTGTGGGGCTACGCAAGCGGTTCCCAAAGAGCTTTAGAACAAGGCATAGTTTTCCCTGCTGGCTCTTTGGGCGGGGGACCCATCTCCAGCCGTATGGCCATTTTTGTGCCTGATAGGGCGCCAAGTGGGAAAGGGTGGTGTCGAGGCTGAAGACAGCAGGAAAGCCTGCAGCCCCCAGGTCTGTGGGGCTACGCAAGCGGTTCCCAAAGAGCTTTAGAACAAGGCATAGTTTTCCCTGCTGGCTCTTTGGGCGGGGGACCCATCTCCAGCCGTATGGCCATTTTTGAGCCTGGCGCGGCGCCAGGTGGGAAAGGGTGGCTTTGAGGCTGAAGGCAGGAGCAAAGCCTGCAGCCCCCAGGTCTGTGGGGCTACGCAAGCGGTTCCCAAAGAGCTTTAGAACAAGGCATAGTTTTCCCTGCTGGCTCTTAGGGCGGGGGACCCATCTCCAGCCGTATGGCCATTTTTGAGCCTGGCGCGGCGCCAAGTGGGAAAGGGTGGTGTCGAGGCTGAAGGCAGCAGGAAAGCCCGCAGCCCCCAGGTCTGTGGGGCTACGCAAGCGGTTCCCAAAGAGCTTTAGAACAAGGCATAGTTTTCCCTGCTCGCTCTTTGGGCGGGGGACCCATCTCCAGCCGTATGGCCATTTTTGTGCCTGGCGAAGCCCCAAGAGGGAAAGGGTGGCTTTGAATCTGAAGGCAGCAGGAAAGCCCGCAGCCCCCAGGTCTGTGGGGCTACGCAAGCGGTTCCCAAAGAGCTTTAGAACAAGGCATAGTTTTCCCTGCTGGCTCTTTTGGCAGGGGACCCATCTCCAGCCGTATGGCCATTTTTGTGCCTGGCGCGGTGCGTAGTGGGAAAGGGTGGTGTTGAGGCTGAAGGCAGCAGCAAAGCCTGCAGCCCCCAGGTCTGTGGGGCCAAGCAAGCGGTTCCCAAAGAGCTTTAGAACAAGGCATAGTTTTCCCTGCTGGCTCTTTGGGCGGGGGACCCATCTCCAGCCGTATGGCCATTTTTGTGCCTGGCCCGGCGCCAAGTGGGAAAGGGTGGCTTTGAGGCTGAAGGCAGCAGCAAAGCCCGCAGCCCCCAGGTCTGTGGGGCTACGCAAGCGGTTCCCAAAGAGCTTTAGAACAAGGCATAGTTTTCCCTGCTGGCTCTCTGGGCGGGGGACCCATCTGCAGCCGTATGGCCATTTTTGAGCCTGGAGCAGTGCCAAGTGGGAAAGGGTGGTTTTGAGGGTGAAGGCAGCAGGAAAGCCCGCAGCCCCCAGGTCTGTGGGGCTACGCAAGCGGTTCCCAAAGAGCTTTAGAACAAGGCATAGTTTTCCCTGCTGGCTCTTTGGGCGGGGGACCCATCTCCAGCCGTATGGCCATTTTTGTGCCTGGCGCGGCGCCAAGTGGGAAAGCGTGGTGTCGAGGCTGAAGGCAGCAGGAAAGCCCGCAGCCCCCACGTCTGTGGGGCCAAGCAAGCGGTTCCCAAAGAGCTTTAGAACAAGGCATAGTTTTCCCTGCTGGCTCTTTGGGCCTGGGACCCATCTCCAGCCATAGGCCATTTTTGTGCTTGATAGGGCGCCAAGTGGGAAAGGGTGGCTTTGAGGCTTGAAGGCAGCAGGAAAGCCCGCAGCCCCCAGGTCTGTGGGGCTACGCAAGCGGTTCCCAAAGAGCTTTAGAACAAGGCATAATTTTCCCTGCTGGCTCCCTGGGCGGGGGACCCATCTCCAGCCGTATGGCCATTTTTGTGCCTGGCGCAGCGCCAAGTGGGAAAGGGTGGTTTTGAGGCTGAAGGCAGCAGCAAAGCCTGCAGCCCCCAGGTCTGTGGGGCTACGCAAGCGGTTCCCAAAGAGCTTTAGAACAAGGCATAGTTTTCCCTGCTGGCTCTTTGGGCGGGGGACCCATCTCCAGCCGTATGGCCATTTTTGTGCCTGGCCGGGGGCCAAGTGGGAAAGGGTGGTTTTGAGGCTGAAGGCAGCAGGAAAGCCCGCAGCCCCTAGGTCTGTGGGGCCAAGCAAGCGGTTCCCAAAGAGCTTTAGAACAAGGCATAGTTTTCCCTGCTGGCTCTTAGGGCGGGGGACCCATCTCCAGCCGTATGGCCATTTTTGAGCCTGGCGCGGCGCCAAGTGGGAAAGGGTGGTGTCGAGGCTGAAGGCAGCAGGAAAGCCCGCAGCCCCCAGGTCTGTGGGGCTACGCAAGCGGTTCCCAAAGAGCTTTAGAACAAGGCATAGTTTTCCCTGCTGGCTCTTTGGGCGGGGGACCCATCTCCAGCCGTATGGCCATTTTTGTGCCTGGCGAAGCCCCAAGAGGGAAAGGGTGGCTTTGAATCTGAAGGCAGGAGGAAAGCCCGCAGCCCCCAGGTCTGTGGGGCTACGCAAGCGGTTCCCAAAGAGCTTTAGAACAAGGCATAGTTTTCCCTGCTGGCTCTTTTGGCAGGGGACCCATCTCCAGCCGTATGGCCATTTTTGTGCCTGGCGCGGTGCGTAGTGGGAAAGGGTGGTGTTGAGGCTGAAGGCAGCAGCAAAGCCTGCAGCCCCCAGGTCTGTGGGGCCAAGCAAGCGGTTCCCAAAGAGCTTTAGAACAAGGCATAGTTTTCCCTGCTGGCTCTTTGGGCGGGGGACCCATCTCCAGCCGTATGGCCATTTTTGTGCCTGGCCCGGCGCCAAGTGGGAAAGGGTGGCTTTGAGGCTGAAGGCAGCAGCAAAGCCCGCAGCCCCCAGGTCTGTGGGGCTACGCAAGCGGTTCCCAAAGAGCTTTAGAACAAGGCATAGTTTTCCCTGCTGGCTCTCTGGGCGGGGGACCCATCTGCAGCCGTATGGCCATTTTTGAGCCTGGAGCAGTGCCAAGTGGGAAAGGGTGGTTTTGAGGGTGAAGGCAGCAGGAAAGCCCGCAGCCCCCAGGTCTGTGGGGCTACGCAAGCGGTTCCCAGAGAGCTTTAGAACAAGGCATAGTTTTCCCTGCTGGCTCTTTGGGCGGGGGACCCATCTCCAGCCGTATGGCCATTTTTGTGCCTGGCGCGGCGCCAAGTGGGAAAGGGTGGTTTTGAGGCTGAAGGCAGCAGGAAAGCCCGCAGCCCCCACGTCTGTGGGGCCAAGCAAGCGGTTCCCAAAGAGCTTTAGAACAAGGCATAGTTTTCCCTGCTGGCTCTTTGGGCCTGGGACCCATCTCCAGCCATAGGCCATTTTTGTGCTTGATAGGGCGCCAAGTGGGAAAGGGTGGCTTTGAGGCTGAAGGCAGCAGGAAAGCCTGCAGCCCCCAGGTCTGTGGGGCTACGCAAGCAGTTCCCAAAGAGCTTTAGAACAAGGCATAGTTTTCCCTGCTGGCTCTTTGATCGGGGGACCCATCTCCAGCCATAGGCCATTTTTGTGCCTGGCCCGGCGCCCAGTGGGAAAGGGTGGCTTTGAGGCTTGAAGGCAGCAGGAAAGCCCGCAGCCCCCAGGTCTGTGGGGCTACGCAAGCGGTTCCCAAAGAGCTTTAGAACAAGGCATAGTTTTCCCTGCTGGCTCTCTGGGAGGGGGACCCATCTCCAGCCGTATGGCCATTTTTGAGCCTGGCGCGGCGCCAAGTGGGAAAGGGTTGTGTCGAGGCTAAAGGCAGCAGGAAAGCCCGCAGCCCCCAGGTCTGTGGGGCTACGCAAGCGGTTCCCAAAGAGCTTTAGAACAAGGCATAGTTTTCCCAGCTGGCTCTTAGGGCTGGAGACCCATCTCCAGACATAGGCCATTTTTGTGCCTGGCGCATTGCCAAGTGGGAAAGGGTGCTGTCGAGGCTGAAGGCAGCAGGAAAGCCCGCAGCCCCAAGGTCTGTGGGGCTACGCAAGCGGTTCCCAAAGAGCTTTAGAACAAGGCATAGTTTTCCCTGCTGGCTCTTTGGGCGGGGGACCCATCTCCAGTCGTATGGCTATTTTTATGCCTGGCGCGTTGCGTAGTGGGAAAGGGTGGTTTTGAGGCTGAAGGCAGCAGGAAAGCCTGCAGCCCCCAGGTCTGTGCGGCTACGCAAGCGGTTCCCAAAGAGCTTTAGAACAAGGCATAGTTTTCCCTGCTGGCTCTTTGGGCGGGGGACCCATCTCCAGCCGTACGGCCATTTTTGTGCATGGCGCAGCGCCAAGTGGGAAATGGTGGTATCGAGGCTGAAGGCAGCAGGAAAGCCCGCAGCCCCCACGTCTGTGGGGCTACGCAAGCGGTTCCCAAAGAGCTTTAGAACAAGGCATAGTTTTCCCTGCTGGCTCTTTGGGCATGGGACCCATCTCCAGCCATAGGCCATTTTTGTGCCTGATAGGGCGCCAAGTGGGAAAGGGTGGCTTTGAGGCTGAAGACAGCAGGAAAGCCTGCAGCCCCCAGGTCTGTGGGGCTACGCAAGCGGTTCCCAAAGAGCTTTAGAACAAGGCATAGTTTTCCCTGCTGGCTCTTTGGGTGGGGGACCCATCTCCAGCCGTATGGCTATTTTTGTGCCTGACGCGGTGCGTAGTGGCATAGGGTGGTTTTGACGCTGAAGGCAGCAGGAAAGCCCGCAGCCCCCAGGTCTGAGGGGCTACGCAAGCGGTTCCCAAAGAGCTTTAGAACAAGGCATAGTTTTCCCTGCTGGCTCTTTGGGCGGGGGACCCATCTCCAGCCGTATGGCCATTTTTGTGCCTGGCGCGGCGCCAAGTGGGTAAGGGTGGTGTCGAGGCTGAAGGCAGCAGCAAAGCCTGCAGCCCCCAGGTCTGTGGGGCCAAGCAAGCGGTTCCCAAAGAGCTTTAGAACAAGGCATAGTTTTCCCTGCTGGCTCTTTGGGCATGGGACCCATCTCCAGCCGTATGGCCATTTTTGTGCCTGGCGCGGCGCCAAGTGGGAAAGGGTGGCTTTGAGGCTGAAGGCAGCAGCAAAGCCCGCAGCCCCCAGGTCTGTGGGGCTACGCAAGTGGTTCCCAGAGACCTTTAGAACAAGGCATAGTTTTCCCTGCTGGCTCTTTGTGCATGGGACCCATCTCCAGCCATATGGCCATTTTTGTGCCTGGCCCGGCGCCAAGAGGGAAAGGGTGGTGTCGAGGCTGAAGGCAGCAGGAAAGCCCGTAGCCCCCAGGTCTGTGGGGCTACGCAAGCGGTTCCCAAAGAGCTTTAGAACAAGGCATAGTTTTCCCTGCTGGCTCTTTGGGCGGGGGACTCATCTCCAGCCGTATGGCCATTTTTGTGCATGGCGCAGCGCCAAGTGGGAAATGGTGGTATCGAGGCTGAAGGCAGCAGGAAAGCCCGCAGCCCCCACGTCTGTGGGGCTACGCAAGCGGTTCCCAAAGAGCTTTAGAACAAGGCATAGTTTTCCCTGCTGGCTCTTTGGGCATGGGACCCATCTCCACCCATAGGCCATTTTTGTGCCTGATAGGGCGCCAAGTGGGAAAGGGTGGCTTTGAGGCTGAAGGCAGCAGGAAAGCCTGCAGCCCCCAGGTCTGTGGGGCTACGCAAGCGGTTCCCAAAGAGCTTTAGAACAAGGCATAGTTTTCCCTGCTGGCTCTTTGGGTGGGGGACCCATCTCCAGCCGTATGGCTATTTTTGTGCCTGACGCGGTGCGTAGTGGCATAGGGTGGTTTTGAGGCTGAAGGCAGCAGGAAAGCCCGCAGCCCCCACGTCTGTGGGGCTACGCAAGCGGTTCCCAAAGAGCTTTAGAACAAGGCATAGTTTTCCCTGCTGGCTCTTTGGGCGGGGGACCCATCTCCAGCCGTATGGCCATTTTTGTGCCTGGCGCGGTGCGTAGTGGGAAAGGGTGGTTTTGACGCTGAAGGCAGCAGGAAAGCCCGCAGCCCCCACGTCTCTGGGGCCAAGCAAGCGGTTCCCAAAGAGCTTTAGAACAAGGCATAGTTTTCCCTGCTGGCTCTTTGGGCATGGGACCCATCTCCAGCCATAGGCCATTTTTGTGCCTGGCGCGACGCCAAGTGGGAAAGGGTGGCTTTGAGGCTGAAGGCAGCAGCAAAGCCCGCAGCCCCCAGGTCTGTGGGGCTACGCAAGCGGTTCCCAAAGAGCTTTAGAACAAGGCATAGTTTTCCCTGCTGACTCTTTGGGCGGGGGACCCATCTCCAGCCGTATGGCCATTTTTGTGCCTGATAGGGCGCCAAGTGGGAAAGGGTGGTGTCGAGGCTGAAGACAGCAGGAAAGCCTGCAGCCCCCAGGTCTGTGGGGCTACGCAAGCGGTTCCCAAAGAGCTTTAGAACAAGGCATAGTTTTCCCTGCTGGCTCTTTGGGCGGGGGACCCATCTCCAGCCGTATGGCCATTTTAGTGCTTGGCGCGGCGCCAGGTGGGAAAGGGTGGCTTTGAGGCTGAAGGCAGGAGCAAAGCCTGCAGCCCCCAGGTCTGTGGGGCTACGCAAGCGGTTCCCAAAGAGCTTTAGAACAAGGCATAGTTTTCCCTGCTGGCTCTTAGGGCGGGGGACCCATCTCCAGCCGTATGGCCATTTTTGAGCCTGGCGCAGCGCCAAGTGGGAAAGGGTTGTGTCGAGGCTGAAGGCAGCAGGAAAGCCCGCAGCCCCCAGGTCTGTGGGGCTACGCAAGCGGTTCCCAAAGAGCTTTAGAACAATGCATAGTTTTCCCTGCTCGCTCTTTGGGCGGGGGACCCATCTCCAGCCGTATGGCCATTTTTGTGCCTGGCGAAGCCCCAAGAGGGAAAGGGTGGCTTTGAATCTGAAGGCAGCAGGAAAGCCCGCAGCCCCCAGGTCTGTGGGGCTACGCAAGCGGTTCCCAAAGAGCTTTAGAACAAGGCATAGTTTTCCCTGCTGGCTCTTTGGGCGGGGGACCCATCTCCAGCCGTATGGCCATTTTTGTCCCTGGCGCGGTGCGTAGTGGGAAAGGGTGGTGTTGAGGCTGAAGGCAGCAGCAAAGACTGCAGCCCCCAGGTCTGTGGGGCCAAGCAAGCGGTTCCCAAAGAGCTTTAGAACAAGGCATAGTTTTCCCTGCTGGCTCTTTGGGCGGGGGACCCATCTGCAGACATATGGCCATTTTTGTGCCTGGCCCGGCGCCAAGTGGGAAAGGGTGGCTTTGAGGCTGAAGGCAGCAGCAAAGCCCGCAGCCCCCAGGTCTGTGGGGCTACGCAAGCGGTTCCCAAAGAGCTTTAGAACAAGGCATAGTTTTCCCTGCTGGCTCTTTGGGCGGGGGACCCATCTGCAGCCGTATGGCCATTTTTGAGCCTGGAGCAGTGCCAAGTGGGAAAGGGTGGTTTTGAGGGTGAAGGCAGCAGGAAAGCCCGCAGCCCCCAGGTCTGTGGGGATACGCAAGCGGTTCCCAAAGAGCTTTAGAACAAGGCATAGTTTTCCCTGCTGGCTCTTTGGGCGGGGGACCCATCTCCAGCCTATGGCCATTTTTGTGCCTGGCGCGGCGCCAAGTGGGAAAGGGTGGTGTCGAGGCTGAAGGCAGCAGGAAAGCCCGCAGCCCCCACGTCTGTGGGGCCAAGCAAGCGGTTCCCAAAGAGCTTTAGAACAAGGCATAGTTTTCCCTGCTGGCTCTTTGCGCCTGGGACCCATCTCCAGCCATAGGCCATTTTTGTGCTTGATAGGGCGCCAAGTGGGAAAGGGTGGCTTTGAGGCTGAAGGCAGCAGGAAAGCCTGCAGCCCCCAGGTCTGTGGGGCTACGCAAGCAGTTCCCAAAGAGCTTTAGAACAAGGCATAGTTTTCCCTGCTGGCTCTTTGTTCGGGGGACCCATCTCCAGCCATAGGCCATTTTTGTGCCTGGCCCGGCGCCCAGTGGGAAAGGGTGGTTTTGAGGCTGAAGGCAGCAGCAAAGCCTGCAGCCCCCAGGTCTGTGGGGCTACGCAAGCGGTTCCCAAAGAGCTTTAGAACAAGGCATAGTTTTCCCTGCTGGCTCTTTGGGCGGGGGACCCATCTCCAGCCGTATGGCCATTTTTGTGCCTGGCCGGGGGCCAATTGGGAAAGGGTGGTTTTGAGGCTGAAGGCAGCAGGAAAGCCCGCAGCCCCCAGGTGTGTGGGGCTACGCAAGCGGTTCCCAAAGAGCTTTAGAACAAGGCATAGTTTTCCCTGCTGGCTCTTTGGGCATGGGACCCATCTCCAGCCATAGGCCATTTTTGTGCTTGATAGGGCGCCAAGTGGGAAAGGGTTGCTTTGAGGCTGAAGACAGCAGGAAAGCCCGCAGCCCCCAGGTCTGTGGGGCTACGCAAGCGGTTCCCAAAGAGCTTTAGAACAAGGCATAGTTTTCCCTGCTGGCTCTCTGGGCGGGGGACCCATCTCCAGCCGTATGGCCATTTTTGAGCCTGGCGCGGCGCCAGGTGGGAAAGGGTGGCTTTGAGGCTGAAGGCAGGAGCAAAGCCTGCAGCCCCCAGGTCTGTGGTGCTACGCAAGCGGTTCCCAAAGAGCTTTAGAACAAGGCATAGTTTTCCCAGCTGGCTCTTAGGGCATGGGACCCATCTCCAGCCATAGGCCATTTTTGTGCCTGGCGCGAAGCCAAGTGGGAAAGGGTGCTGTCGAGGCTGAAGGCAGCAGGAAAGCCCGCAGCCCCAAGGTCTGTGGGGCTACGCAAGCGGTTCCCAAAGAGCTTTAGAACAAGGCATAGTTTTCCCTGCTGGCTCTTTGGGCGGGGGACCCATCTCCAGTCGTATGGCTATTTTTATGCCTGGCGTGTTGCGTAGTGGGAAAGGGTGGTTTTGAGGCTGAAGGCAGCAGGAAAGCCCGCAGCCCCCAGGTCTGTGCGGCTACGCAAGCGGTTCCCAAAGAGCTTTAGAACAAGGCATAATTTTCCCTGCTGGCTCTTTGGGCGGGGGACCCATCTCCAGCCGTACGGCCATTTTTGTGCCTGGCGCGGCGCCAAGAGGGAAAGGGTGGTGTCGAGGCTAAAGGCAGCAGGAAAGCCCGCAGCCCCCAGGTCTGTGGGGCTACGAAAGCAGTTCCCAAAGTGCTTTAGAACAAGGCATAGTTTTCCCTGCTGGCTCTTTGGGCGGGGGACCCATCTCCAGCCGTATGGCCATTTTTGTGCATGGCGCAGCGCCAAGTGGGAAAGGGTGGCTTTGAGGCTGAAGGCAGCAGGAAAGCCCGCAGCCCCCAGGTCTGTGGGGCTACGCAAGCGGTTCCCAAAGAGCTTTAGAACAAGGCATAGTTTTCCCTGCTGGCTCTTTGGGCATGGGACCCATCTCCACCCATAGGCCATTTTTGTGCCTGATAGGGCGCCAAGTGAGAAAGGGTGGCTTTGAGGCTAAAGACAGCAGGAAAGCCTGCAGCCCCCAGGTCTGTGGGGCTACGCAAGCGGTTCCCAAAGAGCTTTAGAACAAGACATAGTTTTCCCTGCTGGCTCTTTGGGTGGGGGACCCATCTCCAGCCGTATGGCTATTTTTGTACCTGACGCGGTGCGTAGTGGCATAGGGTGGTTTTGAGGCTGAAGGCAGCAGGAAAGCCCGCAGCCCCCACGTCTGTGGGGCCAAGCAAGCGGTTCCCAAAGAGCTTTAGAACAAGGCATAGTTTTCCCTGCTGGCTCTTTGGGCAGGGGACCCATCTCCAGCCGTATGGCCATTTTTGTGCCTGGCGCGGTGCGTAGTGGGAAAGGGTGGTTTTGACGCTGAAGGCAGCAGGAAAGCCCGCAGCCCCCAGGTCTGTGGGGCTACGCAAGCGGTTCACCAAAGAGCTTTAGAACAAGGCATAGTTTTCCCTGCTGGCTCTTTGGGCAGGGGACCCATCTCCAGCCGTATGGCCATTTTTGTCCCTGGCCCGGCGCCAAGTGGGAAAGGGTGGTGTTGAGGCTGAAGGCAGCAGCAAAGACTGCAGCCCCCAGGTCTGTGGGGCCAAGCAAGCGGTTCCCAAAGAGCTTTAGAACAAGGCATAGTTTTCCCTGCTGGCTCTTTGGGCGGGGGACCCATCTCCAGCCGTATGGCCATTTTTGTGCCTGGCGCGGCGCCAAGTGGGAAAGGGTGGCTTTGAGGCTGAAGGCAGCAGCAAAGCCCGCAGCCCCCAGGTCTGTGGGGCTACGCAAGCGGTTCCCAAAGAGCTTTAGAACAAGGCATAGTTTTCCCTGCTGGCTCTTTGGGCATGGGACCCATCTCCAGCCGTATGGCCATTTTTGTCCCTGGCCCGGCGCCAAGAGGGAAAGGGTGGTGTCGAGGCTAAAGGCAGCAGGAAAGCCTGCAGCCCCCACGTCTGTGGGGCTACGCAAGCGGTTCCCAAAGAGCTTTAGAACAAGGCATAGTTTTCCCTGCTGGCTCTTTGGGCGGGGGACCCATCTCCAGCCGTATGGCCATTTTTGTGCATGGCGCAGCGCCAAGTGGGAAATGGTGGTATCGAGGCTGAAGGCAGCAGGAAAGCCCGCAGCCCCCACGTCTGTGGGGCTACGCAAGCGGTTCCCAAAGAGCTTTAGAACAAGGCATAGTTTTCCCTGCTGGCTCTTTGGGCATGGGACCCATCTCCACCCATAGGCCATTTTTGTGCCTGATAGGGCGCCAAGTGGGAAAGGGTGGCTTTGAGGCTGAAGGCAGCAGGAAAGCCCGCAGCCCCCAGGTCTGTGGGGCTACGCAAGCGGTTCCCAAAGAGCTTTAGAACAAGGCATAGTTTTCCCTGCTGGCTCTTTGGGTGGGGGACCCATCTCCAGCCGTATGGCTATTTTTGTGCCTGACGCGGTGCGTAGTGGCATAGGGTGGTTTTGAGGCTGAAGGCAGCAGGAAAGCCCGCAGCCCCCACGTCTGTGGGGCCAAGCAAGCGGTTCCCAAAGAGCTTTAGAACAAGGCATAGTTTTCCCTGCTGGCTCTTTGGGCGGGGGACCCATCTCCAGCCGTATGGCCATTTTTGTGCCTGGCGCGGTGCGTAGTGGGAAAGGGTGGTTTTGACGCTGAAGGCAGCAGGAAAGCCCGCAGCCCCCAGGTCTGTGGGGCTACGCAAGCGGTTCCCAAAGAGCTTTAGAACAAGGCATAGTTTTCCCTGCTGGCTCTTTGGGCGGGGAACCCATCTCCAGCCGTATGGCCATTTTTGTGCCTGGCGCGGCGCCAAGTGGGTAACGGTGGTGTCGAGGCTGAAGGCAGCAGCAAAGCCTGCAGCCCCCAGGTCTGTGGGGCCAAGCAAGCGGTTCCCAAAGAGCTTTAGAAGAAGGCATAGTTTTCCCTGCTGGCTCTTTGGGCATGGGACCCATCTCCAGCCGTATGGCCATTTTTGTCCCTGGCCCGGCGCCAAATGGAAAGGGTGGCTTTGAGGCTGAAGGCAGCAGGAAAGCCCGCAGCCCCCAGGTCTGTGGGGCTACGCAAGCAGTTCCCAAAGAGCTTTAGAACAAGGCATAGTTTTCCCTGCTGGCTCTTTGGGCGGGGGACCCATCTCCAGCCATAGGCCATTTTTGTGCCTGGCCCGGCGCCCAGTGGGAAAGGGTGGCTTTGAGGCTTGAAGGCAGCAGGAAAGCCCGCAGCCCCCACGTCTGTGGGGCTACGCAAGCGGTTCCCAAAGAGCTTTAGAACAAGGCATAATTTTCCCTGCTGGCTCTTTGGTCGGGGGACCCATCTCCAGCCATATGGCCATTTTTGTGCCTGGCGCAGCGCCAAGTGGGAAAGGGTGGTTTTGAGGCTGAAGGCAGCAGCAAAGCCTGCAGCCCCCAGGTCTGTGGGGCTACGCAAGCGGTTCCCAAAGAGCTTTAGAACAAGGCATAATTTTCCCTGCTGGCTCTTTGGTCGGGGGACCCATCTCCAGCCATATGGCCATTTTTGTGCCTGGCGCAGCGCCAAGTGGGAAAGGGTGGTTTTGAGGCTGAAGGCAGCAGGAAAGCCCGCAGCCCCCACGTGTGTGGGGCTACGCAAGCGGTTCCCAAAGAGCTTTAGAACAAGGCATAGTTTTCCCTGCTGGCTCTTTGGGCATGGGACCCATCTCCAGCCATAGGCCATTTTTGTGCTTGATAGGGCGCCAAGTGGGAAAGGGTGGTGTCGAGGCTGAAGGCAGCAGGAAAGCCCGCAGCCCCCAGGTCTGTGCGGCTACGCAAGCGGTTCCCAAAGAGCTTTAGAACAAGGCATAATTTTCCCTGCTGGCTTTTTGGGCGGGGGACCCATCTCCAGCCGTACGGCCATTTTTGTGGCTGGCGCGGCGCCAAGAGGGAAAGGGTGGTGTCGAGGCTAAAGGCAGCAGGAAAGCCCGCAGCCCCCAGGTCTGTGGAGCTACGCAAGCAGTTCCCAAAGAGCTTTAGAACAAGGCATAGTTTTCCCTGCTGGCTCTTTGGGCGGGGGACCCATCTCCAGCCGTATGGCCATTTTTGTGCATGGCGCAGCGCCAAGTGGGAAAGGTTGGCTTTGAGGCTGAAGGCAGCAGGAAAGCCCGCAGCCCCCAGGTCTGTGGGGCTACGCAAGCGGTTCCCAAAGAGCTTTAGAACAAGGCATAGTTTTCCCTGCTGGCTCTTTGGGCATGGGACCCATCTCCACCCATAGGCCATTTTTGTGCCTGATAGGGCGCCAAGTGAGAAAGGGTGGCTTTAAGGCTAAAGACAGCAGGAAAGCCTGCAGCCCCCAGGTCTGTGGGGCTACGCAAGCGGTTCCCAAAGAGCTTTAGAACAAGGCATAGTTTTCCCTGCTGGCTCTTTGGGTGGGGGACCCATCTCCAGCCGTATGGCTATTTTTGTGCCTGACGCGGTGCGTAGTGGCATAGGGTATTTTTGAGGCTGAAGGCAGCAGGAAAGCCCGCAGCCCCCACGTCTGTGGGGCCAAGCAAGCGGTTCCCAAAGAGCTTTAGAACAAGGCATAGTTTTCCTTGCTGGCTCTTTGGGCGGGGGACCCATCTCCAGCCGTATGGCCATTTTTGTGCCTGGCGCGGTGCGTAGTGGGAAAGGGTGGTTTTGACGCTGAAGGCAGCAGGAAAGCCCGCAGCCCCCAGGTCTGTGGGGCTACGCAAGCGGTTCACCAAAGAGCTTTAGAACAAGGCATAGTTTTCCCTGCTGGCTCTTTGGGCAGGGGACCCATCTCCAGCCGTATGGCCATTTTTGTCCCTGGCCCGGCGCCAAGTGGGAAAGGGTGGTGTTGAGGCTGAAGGCAGCAGCAAAGACTGCAGCCCCCAGGTCTGTGGGGCCAAGCAAGCGGTTCCCAAAGAGCTTTAGAACAAGGCATAGTTTTCCCTGCTGGCTCTTTGGGTGGGGGACCCATCTCCAGCCGTATGGCCATTTTTGTGCCTGGCGCGGCGCCAAGTGGGTAAGGGTGGTGTCGAGGCTGAAGGCAGCAGCAAAGCCTGCAGCCCCCAGGTCTGTGGGGCCAAGCAAGCGGTTCCCAAAGAGCTTTAGAACAAGGCATAGTTTTCCCTGCTGGCTCTTTGGGCATGGGACCCATCTCCAGCCGTATGGCCATTTTTGTCCCTGGCCCGGCGCCAAGTGGGAAAGGGTGGCTTTGAGGCTGAAGGCAGCAGGAAAGCCCGCAGCCCCCAGGTGTGTGGGGCTACGCAAGCGGTTCCCAAAGAGCTTTAGAACAAGGCATAGTTTTCCCTGCTGGCTCTTTGGGCATGGAACCCATCTCCAGCCGTATGGCCATTTTTGTGCCTGATAGGGCGCCAAGTGGGAAAGGGTGGTGTCGAGGCTGAAGACAGCAGGAAAGCCCGCAGCCCCCACGTCTGTGGGGCCAAGCAAGCGGTTCCCAAAGAGCTTTAGAACAAGGCATAGTTTTCCCTGCTGGCTCTTTGGGCATGGGACCCATCTCCAGCCATAGGCCATTTTTGTGCCTGATAGGGCGCCAAGTGGGAAAGGGTGGCTTTGAGGCTGAAGACAGCAGGAAAGCCTGCAGCTCCCAGGTCTGTGGGGCTATGCAAGCGGTTCCCAAAGAGCTTTAGAACAAGGCATAGTTTTCCCTGCTGGCTCTTTGGGCGGGGGACCCATCTCCAGCCGTATGGCCATTTTTGTGCCTGGCGCGGCGCCAAGTGGGAAAGGGTGGTGTCGAGGCTGAAGGCAGCAGGAAAGCCCGCAGCCCCCCGGTCTGTGGGGCTACGCAAGCGGTTCCCAAAGAGCTTTAGAACAAGGCATAGTTTTCCCTGCTGGCTCTTTGGGTGGGGGACCCATCTCCAGACGTATGGCTATTTTTGTGCCTGGCGCGGTGCGTAGTGGCATAGGGTGGTTTTGAGGCTGAAGGCAGCAGGAAAGCCCACAGCCCCGAGGTCTGTGGGGCCAAGCAAGCGGTTCCCAAAGAGCTTTAGAACAAGGCATAGTTTTCCCTGCTGGCTCTTTGGGCATGGGACCCATCTCCACCCATATGGCCATTTTTGAGCCTGGAGCAGTGCCAAGTGGGAAAGGGTGGTGTCGAGGCTGAAGGCAGCAGGAAAGCCCGCAGCCCCCACGTCTGTGGGGCCAAGCAAGCGGTTCCCAAAGAGCTTTAGAACAAGGCATAGTTTTCCCTGATGGCTCTTTGGGCATGGGACCCATCTCCAGCCATAGGCCATTTTTGTGCTTGATAGGGCGCCAAGTGGGAAAGGGTGGCTTTGAGGCTGAAGGCAGCAGCAAAGCCCGCAGCCCCCAGGTCTGTGGGGCTACGCAAGCGGTTCCCAAAGAGCTTTAGAACAAGGCATAGTTTTCCCTGCTGGCTCTTTGGGCGGGGGACCCATCTCCAGCCGTATGGCCATTTTTGAGCCTGGCGCAGCGCCAAGTGGGAAAGGGTGGTGTCGAGCCTGAAGGCAGCAGGAAAGCCCGCAGCCCCCAGGTCTGTGGGGCTACGCAAGCGGTTCCCAAAGAGCTTTAGAACAAGGCATAGTTTTCCCTGCTCGCTCTTTGGGCGGGGGACCCATCTCCAGCCGTATGGCCATTTTTGTGCCTGGCGAAGCCCCAAGAGGGAAAGGGTGGCTTTGAATCTGAAGGCAGCAGGAAAGCCCGCAGCCCCCAGGTCTGTGGGGCTACGCAAGCGGTTCCCAAAGAGCTTTAGAACAAGGCATAGTTTTCCCTGCTGGCTCTTTTGGCAGGGGACCCATCTCCAGCCGTATGGCCATTTTTGTGCCTGGCGCGGTGCGTAGTGGGAAAGGGTGGTGTTGAGGCTGAAGGCAGCAGCAAAGACTGCAGTCCCCAAGTTTGTGGGGCCAAGCAAGCGGTTCCCAAAGAGCTTTAGAACAAGGCATAGTTTTCCCTGCTGGCTCTTTGGGCGGGGGACCCATCTCCAGCCGTATGGCCATTTTTGTGCCTGGCCCGGCGCCAAGTGGGAAAGGGTGGCTTTGAGGCTGAAGGCAGCAGCAAAGCCCGCAGCCCCCAGGTCTGTGGGGCTACGCAAGCGGTTCCCAAAGAGCTTTAGAACAAGGCATAGTTTTCCCTGCTGGCTCTCTGGGCGGGGGACCCATCTGCAGCCGTATGGCCATTTTTGAGCCTGGAGCAGTGCCAAGTGGGAAAGGGTGGTTTTGAGGGTGAAGGCAGCAGGAAAGCACGCAGCCCCCAGGTCTGTGGGGCTACGCAAGCGGTTCGCAAAGAGCTTTAGAACAAGGCATAGTTTTCCCTGCTGGCTCTTTGGGCGGGGGACCCATCTCCAGCCGTATGGCCATTTTTGTGCCTGGCGCGGCGCCAAGTGGGAAAGGGTGCTGTCGAGGCTGAAGGCAGCAGGAAAGCCCGCAGCCCCCAGGTGTGTGGGGCTACGCAAGCGGTTCCCAAAGAGCTTTAGAACAAGGCATAGTTTTCCCTGCTTGCTCTTTGGGTCTGGGACCCATCTCCAGCCATAGGCCATTTTTGTGCTTGATAGGGCGCCAAGTGGGAAAGGGTGGCTTTGAGGCTGAAGGCAGCAGGAAAGCCTGCAGCCCCCAGGTCTGTGGGGCTGTGCAAGCAGTTCCCAAAGAGCTTTAGAACAAGGCATAGTTTTCCCTGCTGGCTCTTTGGGCGGGGGACCCATCTCCAGCCGTATGGCCATTTTTGTGCCTGGCCGGGGGCCAAGTGGGAAAGGGTGGTTTTGAGGCTGAAGGCAGCAGGAAAGCCCGCAGCCCCCACGTGTGTGGGGCTACGCAAGCGGTTCCCAAAGAGCTTTAGAACAAGGCATAGTTTTCCCTGCTGGCTCTTTGGGCATGGGACCCATCTCCAGCCATAGGCCATTTTTGTGCTTGATAGGGCGCCAAGTGGGGAAGGGTGGTGTCGAGGCTGAAGGCAGCAGGAAAGCCCGCAGCCCCCAGGTCTGTGCGGCTACGCAAGCGGTTCCCAAAGAGCTTTAGAACAAGGCATAATTTTCCCTGCTGGCTCTTCGGACGGGGGACCCATCTCCAGCCGTACGGCCATTTTTGTGCCTGGCGCGGCGCCAAGAGGGAAAGGGTGGTGTCGAGGCTAAAGGCAGCAGGAAAGCCCGCAGCCCCCAGGTCTGTGGAGCTACGCAAGCAGTTCCCAAAGAGCTTTAGAACAAGGCATAGTTTTCCCTGCTGGCTCTTTGTTCGGGGGACCCATCTCCAGCCATAGGCCATTTTTGTGCCTGGCCCGGCGCCCAGTGGGAAAGGGTGGCTTTGAGGCTTGAAGGCAGCAGGAAAGCCCGCAGCCCCCAGGTCTGTGGGTCTACGCAAGCGGTTCCCAAAGAGCTTTAGAACAAGGCATAGTTTTCCCTGCTGGCTCTTTGGGCATGGGACCCATCTCCAGCCGTATGGCCATTTTTGAGCCTGGCGCGGCGCCAAGTGGGAAAGGGTTGTGTCGAGGCTAAAGGCAGCAGGAAAGCCCGCAGCCCCCAGGTCTGTGGGGCTACGCAAGCGGTTCCCAAAGAGCTTTAGAACAAGGCATAATTTTCCCTGCTGGCTCTTTGGGCGGGGGACCCATCTCCAGCCGTATGGCCATATTTGTGCCTGGCCGGGGGCCAAGTGGGAAAGGGTGGTTTTGAGGCTGAAGGCAGCAGGAAAGCCCGCAGCCCCCAGGTGTGTGGGGCTACGCAAGCGGTTCCCAAAGAGCTTTAGAACAAGGCATAGTTTTCCCTGCTGGCTCTTTGGGCATGGGACCCATCTCCAGCCATAGGCCATTTTTGTGCTTGATAGGGCGCCAAGTGGGAAAGGGTTGCTTTGAGGCTGAAGACAGCAGGAAAGCCCGCAGCCCCCAGGTCTGTGGGGCTACGCAAGCGGTTCCCAAAGAGCTTTAGAACAAGGCATAGTTTTCCCTGCTGGCTCTCTGGGCGGGGGACCCATCTCCAGACGTATGGCCATTTTTGAGCCTGGTGCGGCGCCAGGTGGGAAAGGGTGGCTTTGAGGCTGAAGGCAGGAGCAAAGCCTGCAGCCCCCAGGTCTGTGGTGCTACGCAAGCGGTTCCCAAAGAGCTTTAGAACAAGGCATAGTTTTCCCAGCTGGCTCTTCGGACGGGGGACCCATCTCCAGCCGTACGGCCATTTTTGTGCCTGGCGCGGCGCCAAGAGGGAAAGGGTGGTGTCGAGGCTAAAGGCAGCAGGAAAGCCCGCAGCCCCCAGGTCTGTGGAGCTACGCAAGCAGTTCCCAAAGAGCTTTAGAACAAGGCATAGTTTTCCCTGCTGGCTCTTTGTTCGGGGGACCCATCTCCAGCCATAGGCCATTTTTGTGCCTGGCCCGGCGCCCAGTGGGAAAGGGTGGCTTTGAGGCTTGAAGGCAGCAGGAAAACCCGCAGCCCCCAGGTCTGTGGGGCTACGCAAGCGGTTCCCAAAGAGCTTTAGAACAAGGCATAGTTTTCCCTGCTGGCTCTTTTGGCAGGGGACCCATCTCCAGCCGTATGGCCATTTTTGTGCCTGGCGCGGTGCGTAGTGGGAAAGGGTGGTGTTGAGGCTGAAGGCAGCAGCAAAGACTGCAGTCCCCAAGTTTGTGGGGCCAAGCAAGCGGTTCCCAAAGAGCTTTAGAACAAGGCATAGTTTTCCCTGCTGGCTCTTTGGGCGGGGGACCCATCTCCAGCCGTATGGCCATTTTTGTGCCTGGCCCGGCGCCAAGTGGGAAAGGGTGGCTTTGAGGCTGAAGGCAGCAGCAAAGCCCGCAGCCCCCAGGTCTGTGGGGCTACGCAAGCGGTTCCCAAAGAGCTTTAGAACAAGGCATAGTTTTCCCTGCTGGCTCTCTGGGCGGGGGACCCATCTGCAGCCGTATGGCCATTTTTGAGCCTGGAGCAGTGCCAAGAGGGAAAGGGTGGTTTTGAGGGTGAAGGCAGCAGGAAAGCACGCAGCCCCCAGGTCTGTGGGGCTACGCAAGCGGTTCGCAAAGAGCTTTAGAACAAGGCATAGTTTTCCCTGCTGGCTCTTTGGGCGGGGGACCCATCTCCAGCCGTATGGCCATTTTTGTGCCTGGCGCGGCGCCAAGTGGGAAAGGGTGCTGTCGAGGCTGAAGGCAGCAGGAAAGCCCGCAGCCCCCAGGTGTGTGGGGCTACGCAAGCGGTTCCCAAAGAGCTTTAGAACAAGGCATAGTTTTCCCTGCTGGCTCTTTGGGTCTGGGACCCATCTCCAGCCATAGGCCATTTTTGTGCTTGATAGGGCGCCAAGTGGGAAAGGGTGGCTTTGAGGCTGAAGGCAGCAGGAAAGCCTGCAGCCCCCAGGTCTGTGGGGCTGTGCAAGCAGTTCCCAAAGAGCTTTAGAACAAGGCATAGTTTTCCCTGCTGGCTCTTTGTTCGGGGGACCCATCTCCAGCCATAGGCCATTTTTGTGCCTGGCCCGGCGCCCAGTGGGAAAGGGTGGCTTTGAGGCTTGAAGGCAGCAGGAAAGCCCGCAGCCCCCAGGTCTGTGGGGCCAAGCAAGCGGTTCCCAAAGAGCTTTAGAACAAGGCATAGTTTTCCCTGCTGGCTCTTTGGGCATGGGACCCATCTCCAGCCGTATGGCCATTTTTGAGCCTGGCGCGGCGCCAAGTGGGAAAGGGTTGTGTCCAGGCTAAAGGCAGCAGGAAAGCCCGCAGCCCCCAGGTCTGTGGGGCTACGCAAGCGGTTCCCAAAGAGCTTTAGAACAAGGCATAATTTTCCCTGCTGGCTCTTTGGGCGGGGGACCCATCTCCAGCCGTATGGCC
This sequence comes from Rissa tridactyla, assembly GCF_028500815.1. Classification (NCBI taxonomy): domain Eukaryota; kingdom Metazoa; phylum Chordata; class Aves; order Charadriiformes; family Laridae; genus Rissa; species Rissa tridactyla. Next base: position 142,811 of record NW_026529437.1, read on the forward strand.
ATTTTTGTGCCTGGCGCAGCGCCAAGTGGGAAAGGGTGGTTTTGAGGCTGAAGGCAGCAGCAAAGCCCGCAGCCCCCAGCTCTGTGGGGCTACGCAAGCGGTTCCCAAAGAGCTTTAGAACAAGGCATAGTTTTCCCTGCTGGCTCTTTGGGCGGGGGACCCATCTCCAGCCGTATGGCCATTTTTGTGCCTGGCCGGGGGCCAAGTGGGAAAGGGTGGTTTTGAGGCTGAAGGCAGCAGGAAAGCCCGCAGCCCCCACGTGTGTGGGGCTACGCAAGCGGTTCCCAAAGAGCTTTAGAACAAGGCATAGTTTTCCCTGCTGGCTCTTTGGGCATGGGACCCATCTCCAGCCATAGGCCATTTTTGTGCTTGATAGGGCGCCAAGTGGGAAAGGGTGGTGTCGAGGCTGAAGGCAGCAGGAAAGCCCGCAGCCCCCAGGTCTGTGCGGCTACGCAAGCGGTTCCCAAAGAGCTTTAGAACAAGGCATAGTTTTCCCTGCTGGCTCTCTGGGCGGGGGACCCATCTCCAGCCGTATGGCCATTTTTGTGCCTGGCGCGGCGCCAAGAGGGAAAGGGTGGTGTCGAGGCTAAAGGCAGCAGGAAAGCCCGCAGCCCCCAGGTCTGTGGAGCTACGCAAGCAGTTCCCAAAGAGCTTTAGAACAAGGCATAGTTTTCCCTGCTGGCTCTTTGTTCGGGGGACCCATCTCCAGCCATAGGCCATTTTTGTGCCTGGCCCGGCGCCCAGTGGGAAAGGGTGGCTTTGAGGCTTGAAGGCAGCAGGAAAGCCCGCAGCCCCCAGGTCTGTGGGGCTACGCAAGCGGTTCCCAAAGAGCTTTAGAACAAGGCATAGTTTTCCCTGCTGGCTCTTTGGGCATGGGACCCATCTCCAGCCGTATGGCCATTTTTGAGCCTGGCGCGGCGCCAAGTGGGAAAGGGTTGTGTCGAGGCTAAAGGCAGCAGGAAAGCCCGCAGCCCCCAGGTCTGTGGGGCTACGCAAGCGGTTCCCAAAGAGCTTTAGAACAAGGCATAGTTTTCCCTGCTGGCTCTTTGGGCGGGGGACCCATCTCCAGCCGTATGGCCATTTTTGTGCCTGGCGCAGCGCCAAGTGGGAAAGGGTGGTTTTGAGGCTGAAGGCAGCAGCAAAGCCCGCAGCCCCCAGGTCTGTGGGGCTACGCAAGCGGTTCCCAAAGAGCTTTAGAACAAGGCATAGTTTTCCCTGCTGGCTCTTTGGGCGGGGGACCCATCTCCAGCCGTATGGCCATATTTGTGCCTGGCCGGGGGCCAAGTGGGAAAGGGTGGTTTTGAGGCTGAAGGCAGCAGGAAAGCCCGCATCCCCCAGGTCTGTGGGGCTACGCAAGCGGTTCCCAAAGAGCTTTAGAACAAGGCATAGTTTTCCCTGCTGGCTCTTTGGGCATGGGACCCATCTCCAGCCATAGGCCATTTTTGTGCTTGATAGGGCGCCAAGTGGGAAAGGGTTGCTTTGAGGCTGAAGACAGCAGGAAAGCCCGCAGCCCCCAGGTCTGTGGGGCTACGCAAGCGGTTCCCAAAGAGCTTTAGAACAAGGCATAGTTTTCGCTGCTGGCTCTCTGGGCGGGGGACCCATCTCCAGCCGTATGGCCATTTTTGAGCCTGGTGCGGCGCCAGGTGGGAAAGGGTGGCTTTGAGGCTGAAGGCAGGAGCAAAGCCTGCAGCCCCCAGGTCTGTGGTGCTACGCAAGCGGTTCCCAAAGAGCTTTAGAACAAGGCATAGTTTTCCCTGCTGGCTCTTTTGGCAGGGGACCCATCTCCAGCCGTATGGCCATTTTTGTGCCTGGCGCGGTGCGTAGTGGGAAAGGGTGGTGTTGAGGCTGAAGGCAGCAGCAAAGACTGCAGTCCCCAAGTTTGTGGGGCCAAGCAAGCGGTTCCCAAAGAGCTTTAGAACAAGGCATAGTTTTCCCTGCTGGCTCTTTGGGCGGGGGACCCATCTCCAGCCGTATGGCCATTTTTGTGCCTGGCCCGGCGCCAAGTGGGAAAGGGTGGCTTTGAGGCTGAAGGCAGCAGCAAAGCCCGCAGCCCCCAGGTCTGTGGGGCTACGCAAGCGGTTCCCAAAGAGCTTTAGAACAAGGCATAGTTTTCCCTGCTGGCTCTCTGGGCGGGGGACCCATCTGCAGCCGTATGGCCATTTTTGAGCCTGGAGCAGTGCCAAGAGGGAAAGGGTGGTTTTGAGGGTGAAGGCAGCAGGAAAGCACGCAGCCCCCAGGTCTGTGGGGCTACGCAAGCGGTTCGCAAAGAGCTTTAGAACAAGGCATAGTTTTCCCTGCTGGCTCTTTGGGCGGGGGACCCATCTCCAGCCGTATGGCCATTTTTGTGCCTGGCGCGGCGCCAAGTGGGAAAGGGTGCTGTCGAGGCTGAAGGCAGCAGGAAAGCCCGCAGCCCCCAGGTGTGTGGGGCTACGCAAGCGGTTCCCAAAGAGCTTTAGAACAAGGCATAGTTTTCCCTGCTGGCTCTTTGGGTCTGGGACCCATCTCCAGCCATAGGCCATTTTTGTGCTTGATAGGGCGCCAAGTGGGAAAGGGTGGCTTTGAGGCTGAAGGCAGCAGGAAAGCCTGCAGCCCCCAGGTCTGTGGGGCTGTGCAAGCAGTTCCCAAAGAGCTTTAGAACAAGGCATAGTTTTCCCTGCTGGCTCTTTGTTCGGGGGACCCATCTCCAGCCAGAGGCCATTTTTGAGCCTGGCCCGGCGCTCAGTGGGAAAGGGTGGCTTTGAGGCTTGAAGGCAGCAGGAAAGCCCGCAGCCCCCAGGTCTGTGGGGCTACGCAAGCGGTTCCCAAAGAGCTTTAGAACAAGGCATAGTTTTCCCTGCTGGCTCTTTGGGCATGGGACCCATCTCCAGCCGTATGGCCATTTTTGAGCCTGGCGCGGCGCCAAGTGGGAAAGGGTTGTGTCCAGGCTAAAGGCAGCAGGAAAGCCCGCAGCCCCCAGGTCTGTGGGGCTACGCAAGCGGTTCCCAAAGAGCTTTAGAACAAGGCATAATTTTCCCTGCTGGCTCTTTGGGCGGGGGACCCATCTCCAGCCGTATGGCCATTTTTGTGCCTGGCGCAGCGCCAAGTGGGAAAGGGTGGTTTTGAGGCTGAAGGCAGCAGCAAAGCCCGCAGCCCCCAGCTCTGTGGGGCTACGCAAGCGGTTCCCAAAGAGCTTTAGAACAAGGCATAGTTTTCCCTGCTGGCTCTTTGGGCGGGGGACCCATCTCCAGCCGTATGGCCATTTTTGTGCCTGGCCGGGGGCCAAGTGGGAAAGGGTGGTTTTGAGGCTGAAGGCAGCAGGAAAGCCCGCAGCCCCCACGTGTGTGGGGCTACGCAAGCGGTTCCCAAAGAGCTTTAGAACAAGGCATAGTTTTCCCTGCTGGCTCTCTGGGCGGGGGACCCATCTCCAGCCGTATGGCCATTTTTGTGCCTGGCGCGGCGCCAAGAGGGAAAGGGTGGTGTCGAGGCTAAAGGCAGCAGGAAAGCCCGCAGCCCCCAGGTCTGTGGAGCTACGCAAGCAGTTCCCAAAGAGCTTTAGAACAAGGCATAGTTTTCCCTGCTGGCTCTTTGTTCGGGGGACCCATCTCCAGCCATAGGCCATTTTTGTGCCTGGCCCGCGCCGAGTGGGAAAGGGTGGCTTTGAGGCTTGAAGGCAGCAGGAAAGCCCGCAGCCCCCAGGTCTGTGGGGCTACGCAAGCGGTTCCCAAAGAGCTTTAGAACAAGGCATAGTTTTCCCTGCTGGCTCTTTGGGCATGGGACCCATCTCCAGCCGTATGGCCATTTTTGAGCCTGGCGCGGCGCCAAGTGGGAAAGGGTTGTGTCGAGGCTAAAGGCAGCAGGAAAGCCCGCAGCCCCCAGGTCTGTGGGGCTACGCAAGCGGTTCCCAAAGAGCTTTAGAACAAGGCATAGTTTTCCCTGCTGGCTCTTTGGGCATGGGACCCATCTCCAGCCGTATGGCCATTTTTGTGCCTGGCGCAGCGCCAAGTGGGAAAGGGTGGTTTTGAGGCTGAAGGCAGCAGCAAAGCCCGCAGCCCCCAGGTCTGTGGGGCTACGCAAGCGGTTCCCAAAGAGCTTTAGAACAAGGCATAGTTTTCCCTGCTGGCTCTTTGGGCGGGGGACCCATCTCCAGCCGTATGGCCATATTTGTGCCTGGCCGGGGGCCAAGTGGGAAAGGGTGGTTTTGAGGCTGAAGGCAGCAGGAAAGCCCGCAGCCCCCAGGTGTGTGGGGCTACGCAAGCGGTTCCCAAAGAGCTTTAGAACAAGGCATAGTTTTCCCTGCTGGCTCTTTGGGCATGGGACCCATCTCCAGCCATAGGCCATTTTTGTGCTTGATAGGGCGCCAAGTGGGAAAGGGTTGCTTTGAGGCTGAAGACAGCAGGAAAGCCCGCAGCCCCCAGGTCTGTGGGGCTACGCAAGCGGTTCCCAAAGAGCTTTAGAACAACGCATAGTTTTCGCTGCTGGCTCTCTGGGCGGGGGACCCATCTCCAGCCGTATGGCCATTTTTGAGCCTGGTGCGGCGCCAGGTGGGAAAGGGTGGCTTTGAGGCTGAAGGCAGGAGCAAAGCCTGCAGCCCCCAGGTCTGTGGTGCTACGCAAGCGGTTCCCAAAGAGCTTTAGAACAAGGCATAGTTTTCCCAGCTGGCTCTTCGGACGGGGGACCCATCTCCAGCCGTACGGCCATTTTTGTGCCTGGCGCGGCGCCAAGAGGGAAAGGGTGGTGTCGAGGCTAAAGGCAGCAGGAAAGCCCGCAGCCCCCAGGTCTGTGGAGCTACGCAAGCAGTTCCCAAAGAGCTTTAGAACAAGGCATAGTTTTCCCTGCTGGCTCTTTGTTCGGGGGACCCATCTCCAGCCATAGGCCATTTTTGTGCCTGGCCCGGCGCCCAGTGGGAAAGGGTGGCTTTGAGGCTTGAAGGCAGCAGGAAAACCCGCAGCCCCCAGGTCTGTGGGGCTACGCAAGCGGTTCCCAAAGAGCTTTAGAACAAGGCATAGTTTTCCCTGCTGGCTCTTTGGGCATGGGACCCATCTCCAGCCGTATGGCCATTTTTGAGCCTGGCGCGGCGCCAAGTGGGAAAGGGTTGTGTCGAGGCTAAAGGCAGCAGGAAAGCCCGCAGCCCCCAGGTCTGTGGGGCTACGCAAGCGGTTCCCAAAGAGCTTTAGAACAAGGCATAATTTTCCCTGCTGGCTCTTTGGGCGGGGGACCCATCTCCAGCCGTATGGCCATTTTTGTGCCTGGCGCAGCGCCAAGTGGGAAAGGGTGGTTTTGAGGCTGAAGGCAGCAGCAAAGCCCGCAGCCCCCAGGTCTGTGGGGCTACGCAAGCGGTTCCCAAAGAGCTTTAGAACAAGGCATAGTTTTCCCTGCTGGCTCTTTGGGCGGGGGACCCATCTCCAGCCGTATGGCCATTTTTGTGCCTGGCCGGGGGCCAAGTGGGAAAGGGTGGTTTTGAGGCTGAAGGCAGCAGGAAAGCCCGCAGCCCCAAGGTCTGTGGGGCTACGCAAGCGGTTCCCAAAGAGCTTTAGAACAAGGCATAGTTTTCCCTGCTGGCTCTTTGGGCATGGGACCCATCTCCAGCCATAGGCCATTTTTGTGCTTGATAGGGCGCCAAGTGGGAAAGGGTTGCTTTGAGGCTGAAGACAGCAGGAAAGCCCGCAGCCCCCAGGTCTGTGGGGCTACGCAAGCGGTTCCCAAAGAGCTTTAGAACAAGGCATATTTTTCCCTGCTGGCTCTTTGGGCGGGGGACCCATCTCCAGCCGTATGGCCATTTTTGTGCCTGGCCGGGGGCCAAGTGGGAAAGGGTGGTTTTGAGGCTGAAGGCAGCAGGAAAGCCCGCAGCCCCCAGGTCTGTGGGGCTACGCAAGCGGTTCCCAAAGAGCTTTAGAACAAGGCATAGTTTTCCCTGCTGGCTCTTTGGGCATGGGACCCATCTCCAGCCATAGGCCATTTTTGTGCTTGATAGGGCGCCAAGTGGGAAAGGGTTGCTTTGAGGTTGAAGACAGCAGGAAAGCCCGCAGCCCCCAGGTCTGTGGGGCTACGCAAGCGGTTCCCAAAGAGCTTTAGAACAAGGCATAGTTTTCGCTGCTGGCTCTCTGGGCGGGGGAACCATCTCCAGCCGTATGGCCATTTTTGAGCCTGGTGCGGCGCCAGGTGGGAAAGGGTGGCTTTGAGGCTGAAGGCAGGAGCAAAGCCTGCAGCCCCCAGGTCTGTGGTGCTACGCAAGCGGTTCCCAAAGAGCTTTAGAACAAGGCATAGTTTTCCCAGCTGGCTCTTAGGGCATGGGACCCATCTCCAGCCATAGGCCATTTTTGTGCCTGGCGCGAAGCCAAGTGGGAAAGGGTGCTGTCGAGGCTGAAGGCAGCAGGAAAGCCCGCAGCCCCAAGGTCTGTGGGGCTACGCAAGCGGTTCCCAAAGAGCTTTAGAACAAGGCATAGTTTTCCCTGCTGGCTCTTTGGGCGGGGGACCCATCTCCAGTCGTATGGCTATTTTTATGCCTGGCGTGTTGCGTAGTGGGAAAGGGTGGTTTTGAGGCTGAAGGCAGCAGGAAAGCCTGCAGCCCCCAGGTCTGTGGGGCTACGCAAGCGGTTCCCAAAGAGCTTTAGAACAAGGCATAGTTTTCCCTGCTGGCTCTTTGGGCGGGGGACCCATCTCCAGCCGTATGGCCATTTTTGTGCCTGGCCCGGCGCAAAGTGGGAAAGGGTGGCTTTGAGGCTGAAGGCAGCAGGAAAGCCCGCAGCCCCCAGGTCTGTGCGGCTACGCAAGCGGTTCCCAAAGAGCTTTAGAACAAGGCATAGTTTTCCCTGCTGGCTCTTTGGGCGGGGGACCCATCTCCAGCCGTACGGCCATTTTTGTGCCTGGCGCGGCGCCAAGAGGGAAAGGGTGGTGTCGAGGCTAAAGGCAGCAGGAAAGCCCGCAGCCCCCAGGTCTGTGCGGCTACGCAAGCGGTTCCCAAAGAGCTTTAGAACAAGGCATAATTTTCCCTGCTGGCTCTTTGGGCGGGGGACCCATCTCCAGCCGTATGGCCATTTTTGTGCCTGGCCGGGGGCCAAGTGGGAAAGGGTGGTTTTGAGGCTGAAGGCAGCAGGAAAGCCCGCAGCCCCCACGTGTGTGGGGCTACGCAAGCGGTTCCCAAAGAGCTTTAGAACAAGGCATAGTTTTCCCTGCTGGCTCTTTGGGCATGGGACCCATCTCCAGCCATAGGCCATTTTTGTGCTTGATAGGGCGCCAAGTGGGAAAGGGTGGTGTCGAGGCTGAAGGCAGCAGGAAAGCCCGCAGCCCCCAGGTCTGTGCGGCTACGCAAGCGGTTCCCAAAGAGCTTTAGAACAAGGCATAATTTTCCCTGCTGGCTCTTCGGACGGGGGACCCATCTCCAGCCGTACGGCCATTTTTGTGCCTGGCGCGGCGCCAAGAGGGAAAGGGTGGTGTCGAGGCTAAAGACAGCAGGAAAGCCCGCAGCCCCCAGGTCTGTGGAGCTACGCAAGCAGTTCCCAAAGAGCTTTAGAACAAGGCATAGTTTTCCCTGCTGGCTCTTTGTTCGGGGGACCCATCTCCAGCCATAGGCCATTTTTGTGCCTGGCCCGGCGCCCAGTGGGAAAGGGTGGCTTTGAGGCTTGAAGGCAGCAGGAAAGCCCGCAGCCCCCAGGTCTGTGGGGCTACGCAAGCGGTTCCCAAAGAGCTTTAGAACAAGGCATAGTTTTCCCTGCTGGCTCTTTGGGCATGGGACCCATCTCCAGACGTATGGCCATTTTTGAGCCTGGCGCGGCGCCAAGTGGGAAAGGGTTGTGTCGAGGCTAAAGGCAGCAGGAAAGCCCGCAGCCCCCAGGTCTGTGGGGCTACGCAAGCGGTTCCCAAAGAGCTTTAGAACAAGGCATAGTTTTCCCTGCTGGCTCTTTGGGCGGGGGACCCATCTCCAGCCGTATGGCCATTTTTGTGCCTGGCCGGGGGCCAAGTGGGAAAGGGTGGTTTTGAGGCTGAAGGCAGCAGGAAAGCCCGCAGCCCCCAGGTGTGTGGGGCTACGCAAGCGGTTCCCAAAGAGCTTTAGAACAAGGCATAGTTTTCCCTGCTGGCTCTTTGGGCATGGGACCCATCTCCAGCCATAGGCCATTTTTGTGCTTGATAGGGCGCCAAGTGGGAAAGGGTTGCTTTGAGGCTGAAGACAGCAGGAAAGCCCGCAGCCCCCAGGTCTGTGGGGCTACGCAAGCGGTTCCCAAAGAGCTTTAGAACAAGGCATAGTTTTCGCTGCTGGCTCTCTAGGCGGGGGACCCATCTCCAGCCGTATGGCCATTTTTGAGCCTGGTGCGGCGCCAGGTGGGAAAGGGTGGCTTTGAGGCTGAAGGCAGGAGCAAAGCCTGCAGCCCCCAGGTCTGTGGTGCTACGCAAGCGGTTCCCAAAGAGCTTTAGAACAAGGCATAGTTTTCCCAGCTGGCTCTTAGGGCATGGGACCCATCTCCAGCCATAGGCCATTTTTGTGCCTGGCGCGAAGCCAAGTGGGAAAGGGTGCTGTCGAGGCTGAAGGCAGCAGGAAAGCCCGCAGCCCCAAGGTCTGTGGGGCTACGCAAGCGGTTCCCAAAGAGCTTTAGAACAAGGCATAGTTTTCCCTGCTGGCTCTTTGGGCGGGGGACCCATCTCCAGTCGTATGGCTATTTTTATGCCTGGCGTGTTGCGTAGTGGGAAAGGGTGGTTTTGAGGCTGAAGGCAGCAGGAAAGCCTGCAGCCCCCAGGTCTGTGGGGCTACGCAAGCGGTTCCCAAAGAGCTTTAGAACAAGGCATAGTTTTCCCTGCTGGCTCTTTGGGCGGGGGACCCATCTCCAGCCGTACGGCCATTTTTGTGCCTGGCGCGGAGCCAAGAGGGAAAGGGTGGTTTTGAGGCTAAAGGCAGCAGGAAAGCCCGCAGCCCCCAGGTCTGTGCGGCTACGCAAGCGGTTCCCAAAGAGCTTTAGAACAAGGCATAATTTTCCCTGCTGGCTCTTTGGGCGGGGGACCCATCTCCAGCCGTATGGCCATTTTTGTGCCTGGCCGGGGGCCAAGTGGGAAAGGGTGGTTTTGAGGCTGAAGGCAGCAGGAAAGCCCGCAGCCCCCACGTGTGTGGGGCTACGCAAGCGGTTCCCAAAGAGCTTTAGAACAAGGCATAGTTTTCCCTGCTGGCTCTTTGGGCATGGGACCCATCTCCAGCCATAGGCCATTTTTGTGCTTGATAGGGCGCCAAGTGGGAAAGGGTGGTGTCGAGGCTGAAGGCAGCAGGAAAGCCCGCAGCCCCCAGGTCTGTGCGGCTACGCAAGCGGTTCCCAAAGAGCTTTAGAACAAGGCATAATTTTCCCTGCTGGCTCTTCGGACGGGGGACCCATCTCCAGCCGTACGGCCATTTTTGTGCCTGGCGCGGCGCCAAGAGGGAAAGGGTGGTGTCGAGGCTAAAGGCAGCAGGAAAGCCCGCAGCCCCCAGGTCTGTGGAGCTACGCAAGCAGTTCCCAAAGAGCTTTAGAACAAGGCATAGTTTTCCCTGCTGGCTCTTTGGGCGGGGGACCCATCTCCAGCCGTATGGCCATTTTTGTGCATGGCGCAGCGCCAAGTGGGAAAGGGTGGCTTTGAGGCTGAAGGCAGCAGGAAAGCCCGCAGCCCCCAGGTCTGTGGGGCTACGCAAGCGGTTCCCAAAGAGCTTTAGAACAAGGCATAGTTTTCCCTGCTGGCTCTTTGGGCATGGGACCCATCTCCACCCATAGGCCATTTTTGTGCCTGATAGGGCGCCAAGTGAGAAAGGGTGGCTTTGAGGCTAAAGACAGCAGGAAAGCCTGCAGCCCCCAGGTCTGTGGGGCTACGCAAGCGGTTCCCAAAGAGCTTTAGAACAAGGCATAGTTTTCCCTGCTGGCTCTTTGGGTGGGGGACCCATCTCCAGCCGTATGGCTATTTTTGTGCCTGACGCGGTGCGTAGTGGCATAGGGTGGTTTTGAGGCTGAAGGCAGCAGCAAAGTCCGCAGCCCCCACGTCTGTGGGGCCAAGCAAGCGGTTCCCAAAGAGCTTTAGAACAAGGCATAGTTTTCCCAGCTGGCTCTTTGGGCGGGGGACCCATCTCCAGCCGTATGGCCATTTTTGTGCCTGGCGCGGTGCGTAGTGGGAAAGGGTGGTTTTGACGCTGAAGGCAGCAGGAAAGCCCGCAGCCCCCACGTCTGTGGGGCTACGCAAGCGGTTCACCAAAGAGCTTTAGAACAAGGCATAGTTTTCCCTGCTGGCTCTTTGGGCAGGGGACCCATCTCCAGCCGTATGGCCATTTTTGTCCCTGGCCCGGCGCCAAGTGGGAAAGGGTGGTGTTGAGGCTGAAGGCAGCAGCAAAGACTGCAGCCCCCAGGTCTGTGCGGCCAAGCAAGCGGTTCCCAAAGAGCTTTAGAACAAGGCATAGTTTTCCCTGCTGGCTCTTTGGGCGGGGGACCCATCTCCAGCCATATGGCCATTTTTGTGCCTGACCCGGCGCCAAGAGGGAAAGGGTGGTGTCGAGGCTAAAGGCAGCAGGAAAGCCCGCAGCCCCCAGGTCTGTGGGGCTACGCAAGCGGTTCCCAAAGAGCTTTAGAACAAGGCATAGTTTTCCCTGCTGGCTCTTTGGGCGGGGGACCCATCTCCAGCCTTATGGCCATTTTTGTGCATGGCGCAGCGCCAAGTGGGAAATGGTGGTATCGAGGCTGAAGGCAGCAGGAAAGCCCGCAGCCCCCACGTCTGTGGGGCTACGCAAGCGGTTCCCAAAGAGCTTTAGAACAAGGCATAGTTTTCCCTGCTGGCTCTTTGGGCATGGGACCCATCTCCACCCATAGGCCATTTTTGTGCCTGATAGGGCGCCAAGTGGGAAAGGGTGGCTTTGAGGCTGAAGACAGCAGGAAAGCCTGCAGCCCCCAGGTCTGTGGGGCTACGCAAGCGGTTCCCAAAGAGCTTTAGAACAAGGCATAGTTTTCCCTGCTGGCTCTTTGGGTGGGGGACCCATCTCCAGCCGTATGGCTATTTTTGTGCCTGACGCGGTGCGTAGAGGCATAGGGTGGTTTTGAGGCTGAAGGCAGCAGGAAAGCCCGCAGCCCCCACGTCTGTGGGGCCAAGCAAGCGGTTCCCAAAGAGCTTTAGAACAAGGCATAGTTTTCCCTGCTGGCTCTTTGGGCGGGGGACCCATCTCCAGCCGTATGGCCATTTTTGTGCCCGGCGCGGTGCGTAGTGGGAAAGGGTGGTTTTGACGCTGAAGGCAGCAGGAAAGCCCGCAGCCCCCAGGTCTGTGGGGCTACGCAAGCGGTTCCCAAAGAGCTTTAGAACAAGGCATAGTTTTCCCTGCTGTCTCTTTGGGCGGGGGACCCATCTCCAGCCGTATGGCCATTTTTGTGCCTGGCGCGGCGCCAAGTGGGTAAGGGTGGTGTCGAGGCTGAAGGCAGCAGCAAAGCCTGCAGCCCCCAGGTCTGTGGGGCCAAGCAAGCGGTTCCCAAAGAGCTTTAGAACAAGGCATAGTTTTCCCTGCTGGCTCTTTGGGCATGGGACCCATCTCCAGCCATATGGCCATTTTTGTGCCTGGCGCAGCGCCAAGTGGGAAAGGGTGGTTTTGAGGCTGAAGGCAGCAGCAAAGCCTGCAGCCCCCAGGTCTGTGGGGCTACGCAAGCGGTTCCCAAAGAGCTTTAGAACAAGGCATAATTTTCCCTGCTGGCTCTTTGGGCGGGGGACCCATCTCCAGCCGTATGGCCATTTTTGTGCCTGGCCGGGGGCCAAGTGGGAAAGGGTAGTTTTGAGGCTGAAGGCAGCAGGAAAGCCCGCAGCCCCCACGTGTGTGGGGCTACGCAAGCGGTTCCCAAAGAGCTTTAGAACAAGGCATAGTTTTCCCTGCTGGCTCTTTGGGCATGGGACCCATCTCCAGCCATAGGCCAATTTGTGCTTGATAGGGCGCCAAGTGGAAAAGGGTGGTGTCGAGGCTGAAGGCAGCAGGAAAGCCCGCAGCCCCCAGGTCTGTGCGGCTACGCAAGCGGTTTCCAAAGAGCTTTAGAACAAGGCATAATTTTCCCTGCTGGCTTTTTGGGCGGGGGACCCATCTCCAGCCGTACGGCCATTTTTGTGCCTGGCGCGGCGCCAAGAGGGAAAGGGTGGTGTCGAGGCTAAAGGCAGCAGGAAAGCCCGCAGCCCCCAGGTCTGTGGAGCTACGCAAGCAGTTCCCAAAGAGCTTTAGAACAAGGCATAGTTTTCCCTGCTGGCTCTTTGGGCGGGGGACCCATCTCCAGCCGTATGGCCATTTTTGTGCATGGCGCAGCGCCAAGTGGGAAAGGGTGGCTTTGAGGCTGAAGGCAGCAGGAAAGCCCGCAGCCCCCAGGTCTGTGGGGCTACGCAAGCGGTTCCCAAAGAGCTTTAGAACAAGGCATAGTTTTCCCTGCTGGCTCTTTGGGCATGGGACCCATCTCCACCCATAGGCCATTTTTGTGCCTTATAGGGCGCCAAGTGAGAAAGGGTGGCTTTGAGGCTAAAGACAGCAGGAAAGCCTGCAGCCCCCAGGTCTGTGGGGCTACGCAAGCGGTTCCCAAAGAGCTTTAGAACAAGGCATAGTTTTCCCTGCTGGCTCTTTGGGTGGGGGACCCATCTCCAGCCGTATGGCTATTTTTGTGCCTGACGCGGTGCGTAGTGGCATAGGGTGGTTTTGAGGCTGAAGGCAGCAGGAAAGCCCGCAGCCCCCACGTCTGTGGGGCCAAGCAAGCGGTTCCCAAAGAGCTTTAGAACAAGGCATAGTTTTCCCTGCTGGCTCTTTGGGCGGGGGACCCATCTCCAGCCGTATGGCCATTTTTGTGCCTGGCGCGGTGCGTAGTGGGAAAGGGTGGTTTTGACGCTGAAGGCAGCAGGAAAGCCCGCAGCCCCCAGGTCTGTGGGGCTACGCAAGCGGTTCCCAAAGAGCTTTAGAACAAGGCATAGTTTTCCCTGCTGTCTCTTTGGGCGGGGGACCCATCTCCAGCCGTATGGCCATTTTTGTGCCTGGCGCGGCGCCAAGTGGGTAAGGGTGGTGTCGAGGCTGAAGGCAGCAGCAAAGCCTGCAGCCCCCAGGTCTGTGGGGCCAAGCAAGCGGTTCCCAAAGAGCTTTAGAACAAGGCATAGTTTTCCCTGCTGGCTCTTTGGGCATGGGACCCATCTCCAGCCGTATGGCCATTTTTGTCCCTGGCCCGGCGCCAAGTGGAATGGGTGGCTTTGAGGCTGAAGGCAGCAGGAAAGCCCGCAGCCCCCAGGTCTGTGGGGCTACGCAAGCAGTTCCCAAAGAGCTTTAGAACAAGGCATAATTTTCCCTGCTGGCTCTTTGGGCGGGGGACCCATCTCCAGCCATATGGCCATTTTTGTGCCTGGCGCAGCGCCAAGTGGGAAAGGGTGGTTTTGAGGCTGAAGGCAGCAGCAAAGCCTGCAGCCCCCAGGTCTGTGGGGCTACGCAAGCGGTTCCCAAAGAGCTTTAGAACAAGGCATAATTTTCCCTGCTGGCTCTTTGGGCGGGGGACCCATCTCCAGCCGTATGGCCATTTTTGTGCCTGGCCGGGGGCCAAGTGGGAAAGGGTAGTTTTGAGGCTGAAGGCAGCAGGAAAGCCCGCAGCCCCCACGTGTGTGGGGCTACGCAAGCGGTTCCCAAAGAGCTTTAGAACAAGGCATAGTTTTCCCTGCTGGCTCTTTGGGCATGGGACCCATCTCCAGCCATAGGCCAATTTGTGCTTGATAGGGCGCCAAGTGGAAAAGGGTGGTGTCGAGGCTGAAGGCAGCAGGAAAGCCCGCAGCCCCCAGGTCTGTGCGGCTACGCAAGCGGTTTCCAAAGAGCTTTAGAACAAGGCATAATTTTCCCTGCTGGCTTTTTGGGCGGGGGACCCATCTCCAGCCGTACGGCCATTTTTGTGCCTGGCGCGGCGCCAAGAGGGAAAGGGTGGTGTCGAGGCTAAAGGCAGCAGGAAAGCCCGCAGCCCCCAGGTCTGTGGAGCTACGCAAGCAGTTCCCAAAGAGCTTTAGAACAAGGCATAGTTTTCCCTGCTGGCTCTTTGGGCGGGGGACCCATCTCCAGCCGTATGGCCATTTTTGTGCATGGCGCAGCGCCAAGTGGGAAAGGGTGGCTTTGAGGCTGAAGGCAGCAGGAAAGCCCGCAGCCCCCAGGTCTGTGGGGCTACGCAAGCGGTTCCCAAAGAGCTTTAGAACAAGGCATAGTTTTCCCTGCTGGCTCTTTGGGCATGGGACCCATCTCCACCCATAGGCCATTTTTGTGCCTTATAGGGCGCCAAGTGAGAAAGGGTGGCTTTGAGGCTAAAGACAGCAGGAAAGCCTGCAGCCCCCAGGTCTGTGGGGCTACGCAAGCGGTTCCCAAAGAGCTTTAGAACAAGGCATAGTTTTCCCTGCTGGCTCTTTGGGTGGGGGACCCATCTCCAGCCGTATGGCTATTTTTGTGCCTGACGCGGTGCGTAGTGGCATAGGGTGGTTTTGAGGCTGAAGGCAGCAGGAAAGCCCGCAGCCCCCACGTCTGTGGGGCCAAGCAAGCGGTTCCCAAAGAGCTTTAGAACAAGGCATAGTTTTCCCTGCTGGCTCTTTGGGCGGGGGACCCATCTCCAGCCGTATGGCCATTTTTGTGCCTGGCGCGGTGCGTAGTGGGAAAGGGTGGTTTTGACGCTGAAGGCAGCAGGAAAGCCCGCAGCCCCCAGGTCTGTGGGGCTACGCAAGCGGTTCCCAAAGAGCTTTAGAACAAGGCATAGTTTTCCCTGCTGTCTCTTTGGGCGGGGGACCCATCTCCAGCCGTATGGCCATTTTTGTGCCTGGCGCGGCGCCAAGTGGGTAAGGGTGGTGTCGAGGCTGAAGGCAGCAGCAAAGCCTGCAGCCCCCAGGTCTGTGGGGCCAAGCAAGCGGTTCCCAAAGAGCTTTAGAACAAGGCATAGTTTTCCCTGCTGGCTCTTTGGGCATGGGACCCATCTCCAGCCGTATGGCCATTTTTGTCCCTGGCCCGGCGCCAAGTGGAATGGGTGGCTTTGAGGCTGAAGGCAGCAGGAAAGCCCGCAGCCCCCAGGTCTGTGGGGCTACGCAAGCAGTTCCCAAAGAGCTTTAGAACAAGGCATAATTTTCCCTGCTGGCTCTTTGGGCGGGGGACCCATCTCCAGCCATATGGCCATTTTTGTGCCTGGCGCAGCGCCAAGTGGGAAAGGGTGGTTTTGAGGCTGAAGGCAGCAGCAAAGCCTGCAGCCCCCAGGTCTGTGGGGCTACGCAAGCGGTTCCCAAAGAGCTTTAGAACAAGGCATAATTTTCCCTGCTGGCTCTTTGGGCGGGGGACCCATCTCCAGCCGTATGGCCATTTTTGTGCCTGGCCGGGGGCCAAGTGGGAAAGGGTAGTTTTGAGGCTGAAGGCAGCAGGAAAGCCCGCAGCCCCCACGTGTGTGGGGCTACGCAAGCGGTTCCCAAAGAGCTTTAGAACAAGGCATAGTTTTCCCTGCTGGCTCTTTGGGCATGGGACCCATCTCCAGCCATAGGCCAATTTGTGCTTGATAGGGCGCCAAGTGGAAAAGGGTGGTGTCGAGGCTGAAGGCAGCAGGAAAGCCCGCAGCCCCCAGGTCTGTGCGGCTACGCAAGCGGTTCCCAAAGAGCTTTAGAACAAGGCATAATTTTCCCTGCTGGCTTTTTGGGCGGGGGACCCATCTCCAGCCGTACGGCCATTTTTGTGCCTGGCGCGGCGCCAAGAGGGAAAGGGTGGTGTCGAGGCTAAAGGCAGCAGGAAAGCCCGCAGCCCCCAGGTCTGTGGAGCTACGCAAGCAGTTCCCAAAGAGCTTTAGAACAAGGCATAGTTTTCCCTGCTGGCTCTTTGGGCGGGGGACCCATCTCCAGCCGTATGGCCATTTTTGTGCATGGCGCAGCGCCAAGTGGGAAAGGGTGGCTTTGAGGCTGAAGGCAGCAGGAAAGCCCGCAGCCCCCAGGTCTGTGGGGCTACGCAAGCGGTTCCCAAAGAGCTTTAGAACAAGGCATAGTTTTCCCTGCTGGCTCTTTGGGCATGGGACCCATCTCCACCCATAGGCCATTTTTGTGCCTTATAGGGCGCCAAGTGAGAAAGGGTGGCTTTGAGGCTAAAGACAGCAGGAAAGCCTGCAGCCCCCAGGTCTGTGGGGCTACGCAAGCGGTTCCCAAAGAGCTTTAGAACAAGGCATAGTTTTCCCTGCTGGCTCTTTGGGTGGGGGACCCATCTCCAGCCGTATGGCTATTTTTGTGCCTGACGCGGTGCGTAGTGGCATAGGGTGGTTTTGAGGCTGAAGGCAGCAGGAAAGCCCGCAGCCCCCACGTCTGTGGGGCCAAGCAAGCGGTTCCCAAAGAGCTTTAGAACAAGGCATATTTTTCCCTGCTGGCTCTTTGGGCGGGGGACCCATCTCCAGCCGTATGGCCATTTTTGTGCCTGGCGCGGTGCGTAGTGGGAAAGGGTGGTTTTCACGCTGAAGGCAGCAGGAAAGCCCGCAGCCCCCAGGTCTGTGGGGCTACGCAAGCGGTTCACCAAAGAGCTTTAGAACAAGGCATAGTTTTCCCTGATGGCTCTTTGGGCAGGGGACCCATCTCCAGCCGTATGGCCATTTTTGTCCCTGGCCCGGCGCCAAGTGGGAAAGGGTGGTGTTGAGGCTGAAGGCAGCAGCAAAGACTGCAGCCCCCAGGTCTGTGGGGCTACGCAAGCGGTTCCCAAAGAGCTTTAGAACAAGGCATAGTTTTCCCTGCTGGCTCTTTGGGCGGGGGACCCATCT
This sequence comes from Rissa tridactyla, assembly GCF_028500815.1. NCBI lineage: Eukaryota > Metazoa > Chordata > Aves > Charadriiformes > Laridae > Rissa > Rissa tridactyla. Next base: position 159,514 of record NW_026529437.1, read on the forward strand.
CCAGCCGTATGGCCATTTTTGTGCCTGGCCCGGCGCCAAGTGGGAAAGGGTGGCTTTGAGGCTGAAGGCAGCAGGAAAGCCCGCAGCCCCCAGGTCTGTGGGGCTACGCAAGCGGTTCCCAAAGAGCTTTAGAACAAGGCATAGTTTTCCCTGCTGGCTCTTTGGGCGGGGGACCCATCTCCAGCCGTATGGCCATTTTTGAGCCTGGAGCAGTGCCAAGTGGGAAAGGGTGGTTTTGAGGGTGAAGGCAGCAGGAAAGCCCGCAGCCCCCAGGTCGGTGGGGCTACGCAAGCGGTTCCCAAAGAGCTTTAGAACAAGGCATAGTTTTCCCTGCTGGCTCTTTGGGTGGGGGACCCATCTCCAGCCGTATGGCCATTTTTGTGCCTGGCGCGGCGCAAGTTTGAAAGGGTGGTGTCGAGGCTGAAGGCAGCAGGAAAGCCCGCAGCCCCCAGGTCTGTGGGGCCAAGCAAGCGGTTCCCAAAGAGCTTTAGAACAAGGCATAGTTTTCCCTGCTGGCTCTTTGGGCATGGGACCCATCTCCAGCCATAGGCCATTTTTGTGCTTGATAGGGCGCCAAGTGGGAAAGGGTGGTGTCAAGGCTGAAGGCAGCAGGAAAGCCCGCAGCCCCCAGGTGTGTGGGGCTACGCAAGCGGTTCCCAAAGAGCTTTAGAACAAGGCATAGTTTTCCCTGCTGGCTCTTTAGGCATGGGACCCATCTCCAGCCATAGGCCATTTTTGTGCTTGATAGGGCGCCAAGTGGGAAAGGGTTGCTTTGAGGCTGAAGACAGCAGGAAAGCCCGCAGCCCCCAGGTCTGTGGGGCTACGCAAGCGGTTCCCAAAGAGCTTTAGAACAAGGCATAGTTTTCCCAGCTGGCTCTTAGGGCATGGGACCCATCTCCAGCCATATGGCCATTTTTGTGCATGGCGCAGCGCCAAGTGGGAAATGGTGGTATCGAGGCTGAAGGCAGCAGGAAAGCCCGCAGCCCCCACGTCTGTGGGGCTACGCAAGCGGTTCCCAAAGAGCTTTAGAACAAGGCATAGTTTTCCCTGCTGGCTCTTTGGGCATGGGACCCATCTCCACCCATAGGCCATTTTTGTGCAGATAGGGCGCCAAGTGGGAAAGGGTGGCTTTGAGGCTGAAGACAGCAGGAAAGCCTGCAGCCCCCAGGTCTGTGGGGCTACGCAAGCGGTTCCCAAAGAGCTTTAGAACAAGGCATAGTTTTCCCTGCTGGCTCTTTGGGTGGGGGACCCATCTCCATCCGTATGGCTATTTTTGTGCCTGACGCGGTGCGTAGTGGCATAGGGTGGTTTTGAGGCTGAAGGCAGCAGGAAAGCCCGCAGCCCCCACGTCTGTGGGGCCAAGCAAGCGGTTCCCAAAGAGCTTTAGAACAAGGCATAGTTTTCCCTGCTGGCTCTTTGGGCGGGGGACCCATCTCCAGCCGTATGGCCATTTTTGTGCCTGGCGCGGCGCCAAGTGGGTAAGGGTGGTGTCAAGGCTGAAGGCAGCAGCAAAGCCTGCAGCCCCCAGGTCTGTGGGGCTACGCAAGCGGTTCCCAAAGAGCTTTAGAACAAGGCATAGTTTTCCCTGCTGGCTCTTTGGGCATGGGACCCATCTCCAGCCGTATGGCCATTTTTGTCCCTGACCCGGCGCCAAGTGGGAAAGGGTGGCTTTGAGGCTGAAGGCAGCAGGAAAGCCCGCAGCCCCCAGGTCTGTGGGGCTACGCAAGCGGTTCCCAAAGAGCTTTAGAACAAGGCATAGTTTTCCCTGCTCGCTCTTTGGGCGGGGGACCCATCTCCAGCCATATGGCCATTTTTGTGCCTGGCGAAGCCCCAAGTGCGAAAGGGTGGCTTTGAGGCTGAAGGCAGCAGGAAAGCCCGCAGCCCCCAGGTCTGTGGGGCTACGCAAGCGGTTCCCAAAGAGCTTTAGAACAAGGCATAGTTTTCCCTGCTGGCTCTCTGGGCGGGGGACCCATCTCCAGCCGTATGGCCATTTTTGAGCCTGGAGCAGTGCCAAGTGGGAAAGGGTGGTTTTGAGGCTGAAGGCAGCAGGAAAGGCCGCAGCCCCCAGGTCTGTGCGGCTACGCAAGCGGTTCCCAAAGAGCTTTAGAACAAGGCATAGTTTTCCCTGCTGGCTCTTTGGGCATGGGACCCATCTCCAGCCATAGGCCATTTTTGTGCTTGACAGGGCGCCAAGTGGGAAAGGGTGGTGTCGAGGCTGAAGGCAGCAGGAAAGCCCGCAGCCCCCAGGTCTGTGCGGCTACGCAAGCGGTTCCCAAAGAGCTTTAGAACAAGGCATAATTTTCCCTGCTGGCTCTTTGGGTGGGGGACCCATCTCCAGCCGTATGGCTATTTTTGTGCCTGACGCGGTGCGTAGTGGCATAGGGTGGTTTTGAGGCTGAAGGCAGCAGGAAAGCCCGCAGCCCCCACGTCTGTGGGGCCAAGCAAGCGGTTCCCAAAGAGCTTTAGAACAAGGCATATTTTTCCCTGCTGGCTCTTTGGGCGGGGGACCCATCTCCAGCCGTATGGCCATTTTTGTGCCTGGCGCGGTGCGTAGTGGGAAAGGGTGGTTTTGACGCTGAAGGCAGCAGCAAAGACTGCAGCCCCCAGGTCTGTGGGGCTACGCAAGCGGTTCCCAAAGAGCTTTAGAACAAGGCATAGTTTTCCCTGCTGGCTCTTTGGGCGGGGGACCCATCTCCAGCCGTATGGCCATTTTTGTGCCTGGCGCGGCGCCAAGTGGGAAAGGGTGGCGTCGAGGCTGAAGGCAGCAGGAAAGCCCGCAGCCCCCAGGTCTGTGGGGCTACGCAAGCGGTTCCCAAAGAGCTTTAGAACAAGGCATAGTTTTCCCTGCTGGCTCTTTGGGCATGGGACCCATCTCCAGCCATATGGCCATTTTTGTGCCTGGCGAAGCCCCAAGTGCGAAAGGGTGGCTTTGAGGCTGAAGGCAGCAGGAAAGCCCGCAGCCCCCAGGTCTGTGGGGCTACGCAAGCGGTTCCCAAAGAGCTTTAGAACAAAGCATAGTTTTCCCTGCTGGCTCTCTGGGCGGGGGATCCATCTCCAGCCGTATGGCCATTTTTGAGCCTGGAGCAGTGCCAAGTGGGAAAGGGTGGTTTTGAGGCTGAAGGCAGCAGGAAAGCCCACAGCCCCCACGTGTGTGGGGCTACGCAAGCGGTTCCCAAAGAGCTTTAGAACAAGGCATAGTTTTCCCTGCTGGCTCTTTGGGCATGGGACCCATCTCCAGCCATAGGCCATTTTTGTGCTTGATAGGGCTCCAAGTGGGAAAGGGTGGTGTCGAGGCTGAAGGCAGCAGGAAAGCCCGCAGCCCCCAGGTCTGTGCGGCTACGCAAGCGGTTCCCAAAGAGCTTTAGAACAAGGCATAGTTTTCCCTGCTGGCTCTTTGGGTGGGGGACCCATCTCCAGCCGTATGGCTATTTTTGTGCCTGACGCGGTGCGTAGTGGCATAGGGTGGTTTTGAGGCTGAAGGCAGCAGGAAAGCCCGCAGCCCCCACGTCTGTGGGGCCAAGCAAGCGGTTCCCAAAGAGCTTTAGAACAAGGCATAGTTTTCCCTGCTGGCTCTTTGGGCGGGGGACCCATCTCCAGCCGTATGGCCATTTTTGTGCCTGGCGCGGTGCGTAGTGGGAAAGGGTGGTTTTGACGCTGAAGGCAGCAGCAAAGACTGCAGCCCCCAGGTCTGTGGGGCTACGCAAGCGGTTCCCAAAGAGCTTTAGAACAAGGCATAGTTTTCCCTGCTGGCTCTTTGGGCGGGGGACCCATCTCCAGCCGTATGGCCATTTTTGTGCCTGGCGCGGCGCCAAGTGGGAAAGGGTGGCTTTGAGGCTGAAGGCAGCAGCAAAGCCCGCAGCCCCCAGGTCTGTGGGGCTACGCAAGCGGTTCCCAAAGAGCTTTAGAACAAGGCATAGTTTTCCCTGCTGGCTCTTTGGGCATGGGACCCATCTCCAGCCTTATGGCCATTTTTGTGCCTGGCCCGGCGCCAAGTGGGAAAGGGTGGTGTTGAGGCTGAAGGCAGCAGGAAAGCCCGCAGCCCCCAGGTCTGTGGGGCTACGCAAGCGGTTCCCAAAGAGCTTTAGAACAAGGCATAGTTTTCCCTGCTGGCTCTCTGGGCGGGGGACCCATCTCCAGCCGTATGGCCATTTTTGAGCCTGGAGCAGTGCCAAGTGGGAAAGGGTGGTTTTGAGGGTGAAGGCAGCAGGAAAGCCCGCAGCCCCCAGGTCTGTGCGGCTACGCAAGCGGTTCCCAAAGAGCTTTAGAATAAGGCATAGTTTTCCCTGCTGGCTCTTTGGGCGGGGGACCCATCTCCAGCCGTATGGCCATTTTTGAGCCTGGCGCGGCGCCAAGTGGGAAAGGGTGGTGTCGAGGCTGAAGTCAGCAGGAAAGCCCGCAGCCCCCAGGTCTGTGGGGCCAAGCAAGCGGTTCCAAAGAGCTTTAGAACAAGGCATAGTTTTCCCTGCTGGGTCTTTGGGCATGGGACCCATCTCCAGCCATAGGCCATTTTTGTGCTTGATAGGGCGCCAAGTGGAAAGGGTGGCTTTGAGGCTGAAGGCAGCAGCAAAGCCTGCAGCCCCCAGGTCTGTGGGGCCAAGCAAGCGGTTCCCAAAGCGCTTTAGAACAAGGCATAGTTTTCCCTGCTGGCTCTTTGGGCGCGGGACCCATCTCCAGCCACAGGCCATTTTTGTGCCTGGCCCGGCGCCCAGTGGGAAAGGGTGGCTTTGAGGCTTGAATGCAGCAGGAAAGCCCGCAGCCCCCAGGTCTGTAGGGCTACGCAAGCGGTTCCCAAAGAGCTTTAAAACAAGGCATAATTTTCCCTGCTGGCTCTTTGGGCGGGGGACCCATCTCCAGCCGTATGGCCATTTTTGTGCCTGGCCGGGGGCCAAGTGGGAAAGGGTGGTTTTGAGGCTGAAGGCAGCAGGAAAGCCCGCAGCCCCCACGTGTGTGGGGCTACGCAAGCGGTTCCCAAAGAGCTTTAGAACAAGGCATAGTTTTCCCTGCTGGCTCTTTGGGCATGGGACCCATCTCCAGCCATAGGCCATTTTTGTTCTTGATAGGGCGCCAAGTGGGAAAGGGTGGTGTCGAGGCTGAAGGCAGCAGGAAAGCCCGCAGCCCCCAGGTCTGTGCGGCTACGCAAGCGGTTCCCAAAGAGCTTTAGAACAAGGCATAGTTTTCCCTGCTGGCTCTTTGGGCGGGGGACCCATCTCCAGCCGTATGGCCATTTTTGAGCCTGGCGCGGCGCCAAGTGGGAAAGGGTGGTGTCGAGGCTGAAGTCAGCAGGAAAGCCCGCAGCCCCCAGGTCTGTGGGGCCAAGCAAGCGGTTCCCAAAGAGCTTTAGAACAAGGCATAGTTTTCCCTGCTGGGTCTTTGGGCATGGGACCCATCTCCAGCCATAGGCCATTTTGTGCTTGATAGGGCGCCAAGTGGGAAAGGGTGGCTTTGAGGCTGAAGGCAGCAGCAAAGCCTGCAGCCCCCAGGTCTGTGGGGCCAAGCAAGCGGTTCCCAAAGCGCTTTAGAACAAGGCATAGTTTTCCCTGCTGGCTCTTTGGGCGCGGGACCCATCTCCAGCCACAGGCCATTTTTGTGCCTGGCCCGGCGCCCAGTGGGAAAGGGTGGCTTTGAGGCTTGAATGCAGCAGGAAAGCCCGCAGCCCCCAGGTCTGTAGGGCTACGCAAGCGGTTCCCAAAGAGCTTTAAAACAAGGCATAATTTTCCCTGCTGGCTCTTTGGGCGGGGGACCCATCTCCAGCCGTATGGCCATTTTTGTGCCTGGCCGGGGGCCAAGTGGGAAAGGGTGGTTTTGAGGCTGAAGGCAGCAGGAAAGCCCGCAGCCCCCACGTGTGTGGGGCTACGCAAGCGGTTCCCAAAGAGCTTTAGAACAAGGCATAGTTTTCCCTGCTGGCTCTTTGGGCATGGGACCCATCTCCAGCCATAGGCCATTTTTGTTCTTGATAGGGCGCCAAGTGGGAAAGGGTGGTGTCGAGGCTGAAGGCAGCAGGAAAGCCCGCAGCCCCCAGGTCTGTGGGGCTACGCAAGCGGTTCCCAAAGAGCTTTAGAACAAGGCATAGTTTTCCCTGCTGGCTCTCTGGGCGGGGGACCCATCTCCAGCCGTAGGGCCATTTTTGAGCCTGGCGCGGCACCAGGTCGGAAAGGGTGGCTTTGAGGCTGAAGGCAGGAGCAAAGCCTGCAGCCCCCAGGTTTGTGGTGCTACGCAAGCGGTTCCCAAAGAGCTTTAGAACAAGGCTTAGTTTTCCCAGCTGGCTCTTAGGGCATGGGACCCATCTCCAGCCATAGGCCCATTTTTGTGCCTGGCGCGAAGCCAAGTGGGAAAGGGTGCTGTCGAGGCTGAAGGCAGCAGGAAAGCCTGCAGCCCCCAGGTGTGTGGGTCTACGCAAGCGGTTCCCAAAGAGCTTTAGAACAAGGCATAATTTTCCCTGCTGGCTCTTTGGGCGGGGGACCCATCTCCAGCCGTATGGCTATTTTTGTGCCTGGCGCGGTGCGTAGTGGCATAGGATGGTTTTGAGGCTGAAGGCAGCAGGAAAGCCTGCAGCCCCCAGGTCTGTGCGGATACACAAGCGGATCACAAAGAGCTTTAGAACAAGGCATAGTTTTCCCTGCTGGCTCTTTGGGCGGGGGACCCATCTCCAGCCGTATGGCCATTTTTGCGCCTGGCCCGGCGCCAAGTGGGAAAGGGTGGCTTTGAGGCTGAAGGCAGCAGCAAAGCCCGCAGCCCCCAGGTCTGTGCGGCTACGCAAGCGGTTCCCAAAGAGCTTTAGAACAAGGCATAGTTTTCCCTGCTGGCTCTTTGGGCGGGGGACCCATCTCCAGCCGTACGGCCATTTTTGTGCATGGCGCAGCGCCAAGTGGGAAAGGTGGCTTTGACGCTGAAGGCAGCACAAACCCTGCAGCCCCAGGTCTGTGGGGCTACGCAAGCGGTTCCCAAAGAGCTTTAGAACAAGGCATAGTTTTCCCTGCTGGCTCTTTGGGCGGGGGACCCATCTCCAGCCGTATGGCCATTTTTGTGCCTGGCCCGGCGCCAAGAGGGAAAGGGTGGCTTTGAGGCTGAAGGCAGCAGGAAAGCCCGCAGCCCCCAGGTCTGTGGGGCTACGCAAGCGGTTCCCAAAGAGCTTTAGAACAAGGCATAGTTTTCCCTGCTGGCTCTCTGGGCGGGGGACCCATCTCCAGCCGTATGCCATTTTTGAGCCTGGAGCAGTGCCAAGTGGGAAAGGGTGGTTTTGAGGGTGAAGGCAGCAGGAAAGCCCGCAGCCCCCAGGTCTGTGGGGCTACGCAAGCGGTTCCCAAAGAGCTTTAGAACAAGGCATAGTTTTCCCTGCTGGGTCTTTGGGCATGGGACCCATCTCCAGCCATAGGCCATTTTTGTGCTTGATAGGGCGCCAATTGGGAAAGGGTGGCTTTGAGGCTGAAGGCAGCAGCAAAGCCTGCAGCCCCCAGGTCTGTGGGGCCAAGCAAGCGGTTCCCAAAGAGCTTTAGAACAAGGCATAGTTTTCCCTGCTGGCTCTTTGGGCGGGGGACCCATCTCCAGCCACAGGCCATTTTTGTGCCTGGCCCGGCGCCCAGTGGGAAAGGGTGGCTTTGAGGCTTGAATGCAGCAGGAAAGCCCGCAGCCCCCAGGTCTGTAGGGCTACGCAAGCGATTCCCAAAGAGCTTTAAAACAAGGCATAATTTTCCCTGCTGGCTCTTTGGGCGGGGGACCCATCTCCAGCCGTATGGCCATTTTTGTGCCTGGCCGGGGGTCAAGTGGGAAAGGGTGGTTTTGAGGCTGAAGGCAGCAGGAAAGCCCGCAGCCCCCACGTGTGTGGGGCTACGCAAGCGGTTCCCAAAGAGCTTTAGAACAAGGCATAGTTTTCCCTGCTGGCTCTTTGGGCATGGGACCCATCTCCAGCCATAGGCCATTTTTGTGCTTGATAGGGCGCCAAGTGGGAAAGGGTGGCTTTGAGGCTGAAGGCAGCAGCAAAGCCCGCAGCCCCCAGGTCTGTGCGGCTACGCAAGCGGTTCCCAAAGAGCTTTAGAACAAGGCATAGTTTTCCCTGCTGGCTCTTTGGGCGGGGGACCCATCTCCAGCCGTACGGCCATTTTTGTGCATGGCGCAGCGCCAAGTGGGAAAGGGTGGCTTTGAGGCTGAAGGCAGCAGAAAAGCCTGCAGCCCCCAGGTCTGTGGGGCCAAGCAAGCGGTTCCCAAAGAGCTTTAGAACAAGGCATAGTGTTCCCTGCTGGCTCTTTGGGCATGGGACCCATCTCCAGCCATAGGCCATTTTTGTGCCTGGCGCGGCGCCAAGTGGGAAAGGGTGGCTTTGAGGCTGAAGGCAGCAGGAAAGCCCGCAGCCCCCAGGTCTGTGGGGCTACGCAAGCGGTTCCCAAAGAGCTTTAGAACAAGGCATAGTTTTCCCTGCTGGCTCTTTTGGCAGGGGGCCCATCTCCAGCCATAGGCCATTTTTGTCCCTGGCCCGGCGTCAAGTGGGAAAGGGTGGTGTCGAGGCTCAAGGCAGCAGGAAAGCCCGCAGCCCCCAGGTCTGTGGGGCTACGCAAGCGGTTCCCAAAGAGCTTTAGAACAAGGCATAGTTTTCCCTGCTGGCTCTTTGGGCGGGGGACCCATCTCCATCCGTATGGCCATTTTTGTGCCTGGCGCGGCGCCAAATGGGAAAGGGTGTCTTTGACGCTGAAGGCATCAGCAAGGCCCGCAGCCCCCAGGTCTGTGGGGCCAAGCAAGCGGTTCCCAAAGAGCTTTAGAACAAGGCATAGTTTTCCCTGCTGGCTCTTTGGGCGGGGGACCCATCTCCAGCCATAGGCCATTTTTGTGCCTGGCGCGGCGCCAAGTGGGAAAGGGTGGTTTTGAGGCTGAAGGCAGCAGGAAAGCCCGCAGCCCCCAGGTCTGTGGGGCTACGCAATCAGTTCCCAAAGAGCTTTAGAACAAGGCATAGTTTTCCCTGCTGGCTCTTTGGGCGGGGGAACCATCTCCAGCCGTATGGCCATTCTTGTGCCTGGCCCGGCGCCCAGTGGGAAAGGGTGGCTTTGAGGCTTGAAGGCAGCAGGAAAGCCCGCAGCCCCCAGGTCTGTGGGGCTACGCAAGCGGTTCCCAAAGAGCTTTAGAACAAGGCATAGTTTTCCCTGCTGGCTCTTTAGGCATGGGACCCATCTCCAGCCATAGGCCATTTTTGTGCCTGGAGCAGTGCCAAGTGGGAAAGGGTGGTGTCGAGGCTGAAGGCAGCAGGAAAGCCTGCAGCCCCCAGGTCTGTGGGGCTACGCAAGCGGTTCCCAAAGAGCTTTAGAACAAGGCATAGTTTTCCCTGCTGGCTCTTTGGGCGGGGGACCCATCTGCAGACATATGGCCATTTTTGTGCCTGGCACGACGCCAAGTGCGAAAGGGTGGCTTTGAGGCTGAAGGCAGCAGGAAAGCCTGCAGCCCCCAGGTCTGTGGGGCCAAGCAAGCGGTTCCCAAAGAGCTTTAGAACAAGGCATAGTTTTCCCTGCTGGCTCTTTGGGCGGGAGACCCATCTCCAGCCATAGGCCATTTTTGTGCCTGGCACGACGCCAAGTGGGAAAGGGTGGTGTCGAGGCTGAAGGTAGCAGCAAAGCCTGCAGCCCCCAGGTCTGTTGGGCTACGCAAGCGGTTCCCAAAGAGCTTTAGAACAAGGCATAGTTTTCCCTGCTGGCTCTTTGGGCGGGGGACCCATCTCCAGCCGTATGGCCATTTTTGTGCCTGATAGGGCGCCAAGTGGGAAAGGGTTGCTTTGAGGCTGAAGACAGCAGGAAAGCCCGCAGCCCCCAGGTCTGTGGGGCTACGCAAGCGGTTCCCAAAGAGCTTTAGAACAAGGCATAGTTTTCCCTACTGGCTCTTTGGGCGGGAGACCCATCTCCAGCCGTATGGCCATTTTTGTGCCTGGCGCGACACCAAGTGGGAAAGGGTGTTGTCGAGGCTGAAGGCAGCAGGAAAGCCCGCAGCCCCCAGGTCTGTGGGGCCAAGCAAGCGGTTCCCAAAGAGCTTTAGAACAAGGCATAGTTTTCCCTACTGGCTCTTTGGGCGGGAGACCCATCTCCAGCCATAGGCCATTTTTGTGCCTGATGCGGCGCCAAGTGGGAAAGGGTGGTGTCGAGGCTGAAGGCAGCAGGAAAGCCCGCAGCCCCCAGGTCTGTGGGGCCAAGCAAGCGGTTCCCAAAGAGCTTTAGAACAAGGCATAGTTTTCCCTGCTGGCTCTTTGGGCATGGGACCCATCTCCAGCCATAGGCCATTTTTGTGCCTGATGCGGCGCCAAGTGGGAAAGGGTGGTGTCGAGGCTGAAGGCAGCAGGAAAGCCCGCAGCCCCAAGGTCTGTGGGGCCAAGCAAGCGGTTCCCAAAGAGCTTTAGAACAAGGCATAGTTTTCCCTGCTGGCTCCTTGGGCGGGGGACCCATCTCCAGCCATAGGCCATTTTTGTGCCTGGCGCGACGCCAAGTGGGAAAGGGTGGCTTTGAGGCTAAAGACAGCAGGAAAGCCTGCAGCCCCCAGGTCTGTGGGGCTACGCAAGCGGTTCCCAAAGAGCTTTAGAACAAGGCCTAGTTTTCCCTGCTGGCTCTTTGGGCGGGGGACCCATCTCCAGCCGTATGGCCATTTTTGAGCCTGGCGCGGCGCCAGGTGGGAAAGGGTGTCTTTGAGGCTGAAGGCAGGAGCAAAGCCTGCAGCCCCCAGGTCTGTGGGGCTACGCAAGCGGTTCCCAAAGAGCTTTAGAACAAGGCATAGTTTTCCCAGCTGGCTCTTAGGGCATGGGACCCATCTCCAGCCATAGGCCATTTTTGTGCCTGATGCAGCGCCTAGTGGGAAAGGGTGGCTTTGAGGCTGAAGGCAGCAGGAAAGCCTGCAGCCCCCAGGTCTGTGGGGCTATGGAAGCGGTTCCCAAAGAGCTTTAGAACAAGGCATAGTTTTCCCTGCTGGCTCCTTGGGCTGGAGACCCATCTCCAGCCGTATGGCCATTTTTGTGCCTGGCGCGGCGCCAAGTGGGAAAGGGTGGCTTTGAGGCTGAAGGCAGCAGGAAAGCCCGCAGCCCCCAGGTCTGTGGGGCTACGCAAGCGGTTCCCAAAGACCTTTAGAACAAGGCATAGTTTTCCCTGCTGGCTCTTTGGGCGGGGGACCCATATCCAGCCATATGGCCATTTTTATGCCTGGCGAAGCGCCAAGTGGGAAAGGGTGGTGTCGAGGCTGAAGGCAGCAGGAAAGCCCGCAGCCCCCAGGTCTGTGGGGCTACGCAAGCGGTTCCCAAAGAGCTTTAGAACAAGGCATAGTTTTCCCTGCTGGCTCTTTGGGCGGGGGACCCATCTCCATCCGTATGGCCATTTTTGTGCCTGGCGCGGCGCCAAATGGGAAAGGGTGTCTTTGACGCTGAAGGCATCAGCAAGGCCCGCAGCCCCCAGGTCTGTGGGGCCAAGCAAGCGGTTCCCAAAGAGCTTTAGAACAAGGCATAGTTTTCCCTGCTGGCTCTTTGGGCGGGGGACCCATCTCCAGCCATAGGCCATTTTTGTGCCTGGCGCGGCGCCAAGTGGGAAAGGGTGGTTTTGAGTCTGAAGGCAGCAGGAAAGCCCGCAGCCCCCAGGTCTGTGGGGCTACGCAATCAGTTCCCAAAGAGCTTTAGAACAAGGCATAGTTTTCCCTGCTGGCTCTTTGGGCGGGGGAACCATCTCCAGCCGTATGGCCATTCTTGTGCCTGGCCCGGCGCCCAGTGGGAAAGGGTGGCTTTGAGGCTTGAAGGCAGCAGGAAAGCCCGCAGCCCCCAGGTCTGTGGGGCTACGCAAGCGGTTCCCAAAGAGCTTTAGAACAAGGCATAGTTTTCCCTGCTGGCTCTTTAGGCATGGGACCCATCTCCAGCCATAGGCCATTTTTGTGCCTGGAGCAGTGCCAAGTGGGAAAGGGTGGTGTCGAGGCTGAAGGCAGCAGGAAAGCCTGCAGCCCCCAGGTCTGTGGGGCTACGCAAGCGGTTCCCAAAGAGCTTTAGAACAAGGCATAGTTTTCCCTGCTGGCTCTTTGGGCGGGGGACCCATCTGCAGACATATGGCCATTTTTGTGCCTGGCACGACGCCAAGTGCGAAAGGGTGGCTTTGAGGCTGAAGGCAGCAGGAAAGCCTGCAGCCCCCAGGTCTGTGGGGCCAAGCAAGCGGTTCCCAAAGAGCTTTAGAACAAGGCATAGTTTTCCCTGCTGACTCTTTGGGCGGGAGACCCATCTCCAGCCATAGGCCATTTTTGTGCCTGGCACGACGCCAAGTGGGAAAGGGTGGTGTCGAGGCTGAAGGTAGCAGCAAAGCCTGCAGCCCCCAGGTCTGTTGGGCTACGCAAGCGGTTCCCAAAGAGCTTTAGAACAAGGCATAGTTTTCCCTGCTGGCTCTTTGGGCGGGGGACCCATCTCCAGCCGTATGGCCATTTTTGTGCCTGATAGGGCGCCAAGTGGGAAAGGGTTGCTTTGAGGCTGAAGACAGCAGGAAAGCCCGCAGCCCCCAGGTCTGTGGGGCTACGCAAGCGGTTCCCAAAGAGCTTTAGAACAAGGCATAGTTTTCCCTACTGGCTCTTTGGGCGGGAGACCCATCTCCAGCCGTATGGCCATTTTTGTGCCTGGCGCGACACCAAGTGGGAAAGGGTGTTGTCGAGGCTGAAGGCAGCAGGAAAGCCCGCAGCCCCCAGGTCTGTGGGGCCAAGCAAGCGGTTCCCAAAGAGCTTTAGAACAAGGCATAGTTTTCCCTACTGGCTCTTTGGGCGGGAGACCCATCTCCAGCCATAGGCCATTTTTGTGCCTGATGCGGCGCCAAGTGGGAAAGGGTGGTGTCGAGGCTGAAGGCAGCAGGAAAGCCCGCAGCCCCCAGGTCTGTGGGGCCAAGCAAGCGGTTCCCAAAGAGCTTTAGAACAAGGCATAGTTTTCCCTGCTGGCTCTTTGGGCATGGGACCCATCTCCAGCCATAGGCCATTTTTGTGCCTGATGCGGCGCCAAGTGGGAAAGGGTGGTGTCGAGGCTGAAGGCAGCAGGAAAGCCCGCAGCCCCAAGGTCTGTGGGGCCAAGCAAGCGGTTCCCAAAGAGCTTTAGAACAAGGCATAGTTTTCCCTGCTGGCTCCTTGGGCGGGGGACCCATCTCCAGCCATAGGCCATTTTTGTGCCTGGCGCGACGCCAAGTGGGAAAGGGTGGCTTTGAGGCTAAAGACAGCAGGAAAGCCTGCAGCCCCCAGGTCTGTGGGGCTACGCAAGCGGTTCCCAAAGAGCTTTAGAACAAGGCATAGTTTTCCCTGCTGGCTCTTTGGGCGGGGGACCCATCTCCAGCCGTATGGCCATTTTTGTGCCTGGCGCGGCGCCAAGTGGGAAAGGGTGGTGTCGAGTCTGAAGGCAGCAGGAAAGCCCGCAGCCTCCAGGTCTGTGGGACTACGCAAGCGGTTCCCAAAGAGCTTTAGAACAAGGCCTAGTTTTCCCTGCTGGCTCTTTGGGCGGGGGACCCATCTCCAGCCGTATGGCCATTTTTGTGCCTGATGCAGCGCCTAGTGGGAAAGGGTGGCTTTGAGGCTGAAGGCAGCAGGAAAGCCTGCAGCCCCCAGGTCTGTGGGGCTATGGAAGCGGTTCCCAAAGAGCTTTAGAACAAGGCATAGTTTTCCCTGCTGGCTCCTTGGGCTGGAGACCCATCTCCAGCCGTATGGCCATTTTTGTGCCTGGCGCGGCGCCAAGTGGGAAAGGGTGGCTTTGAGGCTGAAGGCAGCAGGAAAGCCCGCAGCCCCCAGGTCTGTGGGGCTACGCAAGCGGTTCCCAAAGACCTTTAGAACAAGGCATAGTTTTCCCTGCTGGCTCTTTGGGCGGGGGACCCATATCCAGCCATATGGCCATTTTTATGCCTGTCGAAGCGCCAAGTGGGAAAGGGTGGTGTCGAGGCTGAAGGCAGCAGGAAAGCCTGCAGCCCCCAGGTCTGTGGGGCTACGCAAGCGGTTCCCAAAGAGCTTTAGAACAAGGCATAGTTTTCCCTGCTGGCTCTTTGGGCGGGGGACCCATCTCCAGCCGTATGGCCATTTTTGTGCCTGGCCCGGCGCCAAGCGGGAAAGGGTGGCTTTGAGGCTGAAGGCAGCAGGAGAGCCCGCAGCCCCCAGGTCTGTGCGGCGACGCAAGCGGTTCCCAAAGAGCTTTAGAACAAGGCATAGTTTTCCCTGCTGGCTCTTTGGGCGGGGGACCCATCTGCAGACATATGGCCATTTTTGTGCCTGGCACGACACCAAGTGCGAAAGGGTGGCTTTGAGGCTGAAGGCAGCAGGAAAGCCTGCAGCCCCCAGGTCTGTGGGGCCAAGCAAGCGGTTCCCAAAGAGCTTTAGAACAAGGCATAGTTTTCCCTGCTGGCTCTTTGGGCGGGAGACCCATCTCCAGCCATAGGCCATTTTTGTGCCTGGCACGACGCCAAGTGGGAAAGGGTGGTGTCGAGGCTGAAGGTAGCAGCAAAGCCTGCAGCCCCCAGGTCTGTGGGGCCAAGCAAGCGGTTCCCAAAGAGCTTTAGAACAAGGCATAGTTTTCCCTGCTGGCTCTTTGGGCGGGGGACCCATCTCCAGCCGTATGGCCATTTTTGTGCCTGGCGCGGCGCCAAGTGGGAAAGGGTGGCTTTGAGGCTGAAGGCAGCAGCAAAGCCCGCAGCCCCCAGGTCTGTGGGGCTACGCAAGCAGTTCCCAAAGAGCTTTAGAACAAGGCATAGTTTTCCCTGCTGGCTCTTTAGGCATGGGACCCATCTCCAGCCATAGGCCATTTTTGTGCCTGATAGGGCGCCAAGTGGGAAAGGGTTGCTTTGAGGCTGAAGACAGCAGGAAAGCCCGCAGCCCCCAGGTCTGTGGGGCTACGCAAGCGGTTCCCAAAGAGCTTTAGAACAAGGCATAGTTTTCCCTGCTGGCTCTTTGGGCGGGGGACCCATCTGCAGACATATGGCCATTGTTGTGCCTGGCACGACGCCAAGTGGGAAAGGGTGGCTTTGACGCTGAAGGCAGCAGGAAAGCCCTCAGCCCCCAGGTCTGTGGGGCTACGCAAGCGGTTCCCAAAGAGCTTTAGAACAAGGCATAGTTTTCCCTACTGGCTCTTTGGGCGGGAGACCCATCTCCAGCCATAGGCCATTTTTGTGCCTGGCGCGACACCAAGTGGGAAAGGGTGTTGTCGAGGCTGAAGGCAGCAGGAAAGCCCGCAGCCCCCAGGTCTGTGGGGCCAAGCAAGCGGTTCCCAAAGAGCTTTAGAACAAGGCATAGTTTTCCCTGCTGGCTCTTTGGGCGGGGGACCCATCTCCAGCCATAGGCCATTTTTGTGCCTGATGCGGCGCCAAGTGGGAAAGGGTCCTGTGGAGGCTGAAGGCAGCAGGAAAGCCCGCAGCCCCAAGGTCTGTGGGGCCAAGCAAGCGGTTCCCAAAGAGCTTTAGAACAAGGCATAGTTTTCCCTGCTGGCTCCTTGGGCGGGGGACCCATCTCCAGCCATAGGCCATTTTTGTGCCTGGCGCGACGCCAAGTGGGAAAGGGTGGCTTTGAGGCTGAAGACAGCAGGAAAGCCTGCAGCCCCCAGGTCTGTGGGGCTACGCAAGCGGTTCCCAAAGAGCTTTAGAACAAGGCATAGTTTTCCCTGCTGGCTCCTTGGGCGGGGGACCCATCTCCAGCCGTATGGCCATTTTTGTGCCTGGCGCGGCGCCAAGTGGGAAAGGGTGGTGTCGAGTCTGAAGGCAGCAGGAAAGCCCGCAGCCTCCAGGTCTGTGGGACTACGCAAGCGGTTCCCAAAGAGCTTTAGAACAAGGCCTAGTTTTCCCTGCTGGCTCTTTGGGCGGGGGACCCATCTCCAGCCGTATGGCCATTTTTGAGCCTGGCGCGGCGCCAGGTGGGAAAGGGTGTCTTTGAGGCTGAAGGCAGGAGCAAAGCCTGCAGCCCCCAGGTCTGTGGGGCTACGCAAGCGGTTCCCAAAGAGCTTTAGAACAAGTCATAGTTTTCCCAGCTGGCTCTTAGGGCATGGGACCCATCTCCAGCCATAGGCCATTTTTGTGCCTGATGCAGCGCCTAGTGGGAAAGGGTGGCTTTGAGGCTGAAGGCAGCAGGAAAGCCTGCAGCCCCCAGGTCTGTGGGGCTATGGAAGCGGTTCCCAAAGAGCTTTAGAACAAGGCATAGTTTTCCCTGCTGGCTCCTTGGGCTGGAGACCCATCTCCAGCCGTATGGCCATTTTTGTGCCTGGCGCGGCGCCAAGTGGGAAAGGGTGGTGTCGAGGCTGAAGGCAGCAGGAAAGCCCGCAGCCCCCAGGTCTGTGGGGCTACGCAAGCGGTTCCCAAAGAGCTTTAGAACAAGGCATAGTTTTCCCTGCTGGCTCTTTGGGCGGGGGACCCATATCCAGCCATATGGCCATTTTTATGCCTGGCGAAGCGCCAAGTGGGAAAGGGTGGTGTCGAGGCTGAAGGCAGCAGGAAAGCCTGCAGCCCCCAGGTCTGTGGGGCTACGCAAGCGGTTCCCAAAGAGCTTTAGAACAAGGCATAGTTTTCCCTGCTGGCTCTTTGGGCGGGGGACCCATCTCCAGCCGTATGGCCATTTTTGTGCCTGGCCCGGCGCCAAGCGGGAAAGGGTGGCTTTGAGGCTGAAGGCAGCAGGAGAGCCCGCAGCCCCCAGGTCTGTGCGGCTACGCAAGCGGTTCCCAAAGAGCTTTAGAACAAGGCATAGTTTTCCCTGCTGGCTCTTTGGGCGGGGGACCCATCTCCAGCCGTATGGCCATTTTTGTGCCTGGCGCGGTGCGTCGTGGGAAAGGGTGGTTTTGAGGCTGAAGGCAGCAGGAAAGCCTGCCGTCCGAGGGTTTCTTAATGCCTTTTCTTAATGATGTCTCCACAGTGTGAAGTTTTGCAGGATTTGAAAAAGTAATAGACACAGTGAAATTGAGTCTATTGGAAACTTCCATACTTTTCCCTCCCTCTAAAATCTCTGGTGTCCTGTAGTATCCACTGCCTGCAACTGCTGTTGCAGGAGCAGCCAGATTGGTATCAAATTTAGAAAAAAGGGACATCATTAAGAGGATTCACTCGCCTTATTTTTCACCGGTGTGGCCAGTAAAGAAACCAAAAAGGCAATGGCATTTCACAGTAGATTACGGAAAATTAAACGCCAACACTGCACCTCTGACCGCTGCTGTTCCGAATATCGCGGAAATTGTGACAATGATAAAAGGAGCTGCCCATCCTTGGAGGGTTGCCTTAGATTTTAAAGACATATTTTTTTATGATTCTCCTCCTTGAGCAGGACAAAGCGCAGTTTGCATTCACATGGAAAGGAGTGCAATATACCTTTAACCGCTTTCCACAAGGATACAAACATTCCCCCACTATTGCCCATAATGCTTTGGCTAAAGTGCTATCAGAGATTCCTGTTTCACAGGGATGTACAATATACCAATATATTATTGATGACATCTTAATAGGGGAGAGAACCAAGAAAGTGTACAAGACATGATGGAAAACATCCGAAAAACATTATCAGATTTGGGATTGGAAATTCCCGACTCAAAGTGTCAGGGACCCGCACAGGAAGTTAAATTCCTGGGGGTCTGGTGGATTAAGGGAGCTGCTTCTGTCCCTCAGGATACCCTGAAAAAATAGAACATGGACAGAATCCTTCCAGCACGAAGGAGTTACAGCAAGTCCTGGGAACTTTAAGTTATTAGCGTAAACACATCCCTGGCTTTTCCATCATTGCTCGCCCCCTTTATTGTTTGCTCAAAAAAGGTAAATCCTGGGAGTCGACTGAACAACACACTAATGCACTAGAATTGCTAATAAAAGAGCTAAGGTTATTCCAACAACTTGGCCCCATACATCCAACTGACCCTGTCCATGTAGAATGGGGGCTCAGTGAACATGGTTCCCGTTGTAATTTATGCCAGAAGGGACCAGCAGGACCGGAGAGACCATTAGAATTTAGCTCTCACGCCTTTAATGATACTGAGAGCAGCTATTCAGACCTGGAGAAGGGTTTACTGTCCCTGGTGCGAGCATTGCAACGAGCAGAGCAGATAAGGAGAGAACAGAGCGTGATTGTTCGGGGCCCTTTTCGCCTCCCAGATGTGGTCCTTAAAGGGACACCACCACCAGCTGGCATTGCCCAGAAACCCACAGTTCGAAAGTGGCATGCTTATTTAGAAGGCATTAATGATATCATGCCAATCTCTGAAGGTAGTATCAAAGTATCCGTGCTCCAGAAGGATAGAGATGGTGCCCTATTGTTCCAATCCCCACCAAACAGACCATCTCCAATCCAAGAAGCACCTCCTCTGAAAGCAGGCAGTGATCTTACAGGAGTGTGGTTTACTGGTGTGTCATCTCACCGTGAGAACAGCAAGTGGAAATACAAGGCCGTAGCACTGGAAGTAGCAACGGGGGAAAGAGCAATTGAAACAGGAGAAGGTAGGGCACAAGTAGGGGAACTCAGAGCCGTCCTACTAGCTGCACAACATGGAGCTACTTACATTTACACTGACTCATATGCTGTTTTTAAAGGAGCCACTGAATGGCTAGGACACTGGGCAGCCAACGATTGGCAGGTGAATAGAGTCCCAATCTGGGAGACAGACAGTTGGAAGCAACTGTTGGAAATAGGAGGACAGAGACCATTGCACATTGCTTGGGTAAAAGGCCACGATCGTTCAAACTCGATCACTGCTCAGTTCAACCAACAGGTAGATAGCCTCACGCGGCTACAACAAATTGACACTGTAGATGATGGTCGGGAATGGTTACATATTAAGCCTGGCCACACAGGCCGTGCTGATCTGTATCAGGAAGGTCTAGCCCGGGGGTGGCCTGTGTCGGTTAAGCTGTGCGAACAAGTAGTAACTGCCTGGTCACAATGTCGCCTACGACTCAGCAAAGATCATCCGAGTAAGGCGCCTCCCTTACACATGCGGGACAAGAAAATGTTGTGGCATTCATGGCAGATTGATTATATTGGGCCCTTGAGATCATCAGGTGGGAAAAGATATGTCCTAGTCGGAGTGGAGATTATCTCCAGCCTCAGTATGGCCACTGGCTTCAAATCAGCTGCTGGGGACAACACAGTGAAAGGCCTAAAAGGGTGGTTCAGCACACTTCCCCTTCCTGAGGAAATCCAAAGTGATAACGGTTCACACTTTACCGCTACAGTGGTACAAGATTGGGCCAAAGAAGAAGGGATTCGATGGGTATTTCATACTCCCTATTATCCTCAGGCTAATGGCATTGTTGAATGCACCAACGGATTGGTTAAGCGTTTTGCAAAAACTCATAAATCATAAGGGAAGGTGAAGAAGGCACCTTGCCCACCGAAATTCGAAAAGTAATATGGGATAACGCAATTGAATTTGAGAGAAAATTTCAATCCTGGTGGTATCTGGTTAATTTCACCTACGATCCCACTGAGAGCAAAGCCACAGCTTTTGTCTTAACGATACGCAATGCCTCAGTATCCACCATATACCCAATCATCGCACTGGGGTTGAATCACCAAGGAGCTCTACTCTATCCAACACAGCACAGAGGTTGGGCACGACAAAATGAGACTAAATGGCAAACTGCTGATGTTGACGCATGCGTTTCACGAGACCAACAAGGATTCATTTGTGAGAGTAATACTCTCAAAGCACAAGACCTTTGTCTTGACACCAACCAGAATGCTTGTCACTTTGAGACACATCCCGATGAAACCCCAGAGACTGTGCTTGACTATATTGGGAAAGGGTGCGTTAGCATGAGGTCTCCCTGTAGTCTTGTATTATAGACGAGAAAGGCTTGAGACCATGGCCACTCTGGGTCTCTTTGACTACAAACAACAGGGAATAAAAAGGTGAAACTGAATAGCATCAATTCCATCTGCCAATTCGTCATTTTAGAATTTGGGCCTCCAAATAGCCATACATCATAAAAGTAGTATTATTGCCAGGTTCAATGTCAGGATTCCCTGGAGACATTCAAAGGTAGCGTAGGCCAATCCGTCTGTACAGCTCATCCAAGGTTCCTGTAAGACATAAAGGAAAAGAAAATCTGCTCGGTCTTATTCGACCGACGGGGTTAAAAAGAAGGTGCGGTCCACCGGGTGCTGATCCGGTGTATCTTCCCTGAACAATCCTTGGCTTCCCATGCATAGGGATTTTTGGGAGTAGCTAGCACCATTGGCACCGTCCCATTTTGAGGCATTTTCACTAGCACAGGTAGTCCAGGGTGAAATCTTCCGGGGTATTTTCCCGGTTCATTGGCAGCCTTTGGCGAGATAATATTGGCAGGTACACAGAAAGCTTTCATTTTAGGACAGCCGTCTCCACTCCATTTGTTATTTAGTTGATAGATGGCATCATCCAATCGCAAATGCCAACCAGGTTCATGACTTTTTGCAAAACGCTTAACCAATCTATTGGTGCGTTCAACAATGCCATTAGCCTGGGGATAATAGGGAGTATGAAATACCCATCGAATCCCTTCTTCCTTGGCCCAATCTTGTACCACCGAAGCCGTAAAGTGTGAAACGTTATCACTCTGGATTTCGTCGGGAAGGGGAAGTGTGCTGAACCACCCTGTTAGGCCTTTCACTGTGTTGTCCCTCGTAGCTGGTTTGAAACTGCTGGCCATACTGAGGCTGGAGATAATCTCCACTCCTACCAGGACATATCTTTTCCCACCTGATGATCTCAAGGGCCCAATATAATCAAGCTGCCATGAATGCCACAACGCTTTCTTGTCCCGCATGTGTAAGGGAGGCGCCTTACTCGGATGATCTTTGCTGAGTCGTAGGCGACATTGTGAACAGGCAGTTACTATTTGTTCGCACAGCTTAACTGACACAAGCCACCCACCTTCCCGATACAGGTCAGGACGGCCTGTGCGGCCACGTTTAACATGTAACGATTCAAGTAAGCGTTCCCATTCCCGACCATCATCTACAATGTCAATTTGTTGTAGCCGCGTGAGGCCATCTACCTGTTGGTTGAACTGAGCAGTGATCGAGTTTGAACGATCGTGGCCTTTTACCCAAGCAATGTGCAATGGTCTCTGTCCTCCTATTTCCAACAGTTGCTTCCAATTATCTGTCTCCCAAACTGGGACTCTATTCACCTGCCAATCGTTGGCTGCCCAGTGTCCTAGCCATTCAGTGGCTCCTTTAAGAACAGCATATGACTCAGCGTAAAAGGAGGTGGCTCCATGTTGTGCAGCTAGTAGGACAGCTCTGAGTTCCCCTACCCTCCCCTATTTCAATTGCTCTTTCTCCCGTTGTTACTTCCAGTGCTACGGCCTTATATTTGCACTTATTTTTTTAACGGTGAGATGACGCACCAGTAAACCACACTCCTCTAAGATCACTGCTGTCCCTCAAAGGAGGTGCTTCTTGGATCGGAGATGGTCTGTTTGGTGGGGATTGGAACAATAGGGCACCATCTATATCCTTTGGTATCCTTGTGAAGTAGCCTTGGATACTTTAACACTGCCTTCAGAGACTGGCTTGATTTCATTAATGCCTTCTAAATAAGCATACCACTTTCGAACTGTAGGTCTCTGGGCAATGCCAGCTGGTGGTGGTGTCCCTTTAAGGACCACATCTGGGAGGCGAAAAGGTCCCAGGAAAGATCACACTCTGTTCTCTTCTTATCTGCTCTGCTCGTTGCAACGCTCGCACCAGGGACAGTAAACCCTTCTCCAGGTCTGAATAGCTGCATTCAGTATCATTGAAGGAGTGTGAGCAAAATTCTAATGGTCTCTCCGGTCCTGCTGGTCCCTTCTGCCATAAATTACAACGGGAACCATGTTCACTGAGCCCCCATTCTACATGGACAGGGTCAGTTGGATGTATGGGGCCAAGTTGTTGGAATAACCTTAGCTCCTTTATTAGTAATTGCAGAGCATTAGTGTGTTGTTCAGTCCACACCCAGGATTTACCCTTTTTTGCCAAGCTATGAAGGGGGCGAGCAATGATGGAAAAGCCAGGGATGTGTTTACGCCAATAACTTAAAGTTCCCAGGACCTGCTGTAACTCCTTCGTGCTGGAAGGATTCTGTCCATGTTCTATTTTTTCAGGGTATCCTGAGGGACAGAAGCAGCTCCCTTAATCCACCAGACCCCCAGGAATTTAACTTCCTGTGCGGGTCCCTGACACTTTGAGTCGGGTCTACGTGAGGCACCCACTAACACTTCTGCCCTAGTCATTCGCTGCTCTCCCGGCAACCAGAGGTTAATTTTTGCAGTGGGGCATGTTTTTACCACACCATCAATTCCTGTGAAGTTGACTCTGCGTCGGGTGGGATTTATACCTAGAAGTTGTGCTGTTTCGTTAGTGATTGCAGACATTTGGGCTCCGGTATCAATAATAAAATTTACCAATATCTTCCGGGGTCCAACAGGAATGACAATAACAGGTTCGGAGTCTTTATGAGAGCGCCATTGGATTGCTAGTACCTGCCCGACAGGGTTGCTCAGTGCCCTCCCCGGGGATAGGAGTGTTGTGGCTGGGACTCTGTCAAATCAATCAAGTTATGTTCCGGTGCAGAAGGCACAGTTTTCTCACGGCTTGGGGATTCTCTGGTTAGACTTTTCTCCCCAGCCGCATTATTCTTTCTAGGTAGAGATTGGACTAGCGTACGGAGATCTCCCGTAGGGTCACCGTGCAAGAATTGTCGGGGCACCCCTAATTGTAGGGCTTTACGCCACAACTCATTCCGGTCCTTATCAGGCTTAAACCTTCCCTCTGATTTAGGGTTTTGAGTGTGAGTTTGGACTTGGCGAACCTTTCGCGGGTGTTCGGAGGATTTCTCACTAGTTTGGCTGGCCCAGCCCATTCGGCGCCCATATTGATCTATTTCCTGTACATTCCAGGTGGGCATGTAGTGACGACGGCCCCGCCCATGAGCACCCCGAGCATCCCGTATACGATCTTGAGTGCGAACAAGGAACGGTTTCAGGCAATCGGGAAGACCACGGATGAGAGGGGCTAATCGATCCGGGTCGATAGGGGCTGACATTGGGGATTTCCGAAATTCCTCTCTGTCATACATGGCTTGCAGACAAGCTGCTTTCCGTACAGCCGCAAACAGATCAGAGTAGCCTGTAGCTCTAATCTCTAACGGCTCCCCCCTCTCTCGCGGATCCATACCCCTTGCCCAATAGGCTGCTCGAGCGGTTAGGGAATAATTATGATCCCCAGGCATAGTGGTTAAAAACACTCCTGGTCCCCAAGAGTCTCCTGCTTCTTCCTCACTCAGCATAATTCTGCCCCCCCCTTCAGAAGAAACTCGCCACACGTACTCAACAGCTGACTCTTCTGGTCGCCTCGAATATTTCTCCCTTATTTTTGTTAACTCGGTTGGTGTCCATGGAACGGTACGCACAGTGGTGTGAATTTCATCACCATCATCAACTGCAGTTTCAGTTTTAACCAGAGGACGTAAAGGAAAAACTTGGGATTTCAAAGTAAAAGTCCTTTCCTCCCCATCTTCTTCGTCATCCTCACTATTAGACAAAAAAATCTCCGGTCTGGGTTCCGGAATTTGGATAACACATTAACTTACGAATCTGTTGGACCTGGGTCGAGGGCTGCATTTTATCTAAGAGCCCGGTCACCCTTTCAATAACATTTTAAGTTGGCGATTTTCACTCCCAAGTTGAGCATTCCGGTTTCCTAAACATTCATTCTCACTCACAAGCTTATCGACTTGAGTTCTTAATCTTTCTCCTGTCTCCTTTTGCAAGGCTAATGATGACTTCAGCACCTCATTCTCCGATTTCAGGGTTGCATATTCTACAGCTGAAATCAGATTAGGAGCGGGGGTTTCTCTAGCTTCTTGTTGTGCACAAGATAAACAGGCGCCTAACACAGCACAAATCACACCCTTGCCTTTCCCCGCTCTGAGCTTCTGTGAAACCCGACGCTCTTCAATATGTTCCACCACTTTCTCTTCATCCTTCCAAAATTTTTGGGCCCACTCCTTCCCACCCTGGGAAGGGGCACAATCATATTTTTGCAGCAGTTTATCCATGGCAATCCTGCCGACTACGCCAAATTCTGTTGCGTGAAACGGGGCCAAGCGGTTTTGGCAGAAGATAAACCCCCTTGCGTTCTAACACTCCTCACCGAGGTGGGAGGCCAGGTGCGGCTGGGTTTCAATTCTGAGTGATGCCCAATTCAGCACTATCAGCCCAATCGCGTTTACTATGTGTTAAACTATTACGATTTGGAGACACTAATAGTGGGCTGCACCTTCAGTCTAGTCGTGCTCCTGAACCAGCACGGCCTCTCTCAAGTTTTGGTCGCGTTCAGTGAGAAAGCGAAACGACTAGCTACTGAAACAGTGCAGTTTATTTAAACAACAGATATACAGGTTCTTTAGGATTGCCGGTGATAAATACACTGTCTGCAAAGCACGTGCAAATAAAGACATTGTTAAATAGACAAACGCGCGACAAAATTATAAACGATACAGCCTGGCTATAAATGTAGGGTAGAGATTCTCTAGAGAAATTTCTAGAGTCCCCGAGAAAGCACTCGGTGTAATCAAAGTCTTACCCAAAGGCGTCCTTATGAGGGGGAAGAAAGGCTCAGCCCGTCGACTGATCCCAGAAAACAGCGGTGGGATTCTTCGCGATGGTGTCTTCCCAGACATTCCCCCTCTCTTGGGCTATTTTTATATTATTTTTTTAACTTCAAAGTGGAGTTTGAGTGACTTTAGTCATATGTACTTTTATTATGATTAATGTACTCAAGGAGGAGTGTTCACACCTCGGGGGCGGATAGCCTCCGGGATGGAGGTGTGTTTTGGTACATTGTGGTGAGCAAAGTTCGCACAAAAGGACAGCATTTCATCAACATTTGACGAAATGTTGGCTCGGGTGGCGTGTAGGCCGCTTATCAGTTCCGTAGTACCATCTCGTCCCCATATCTGCTATTCGTCACAAGGGAAGGCCACGGAACAAGCGCGTTCCGTTCCATCCCTCGTGTAGTTTCGCAAACAACCTTGTACAGGGAATCACAGCTGTTGCATTCTTCGTGTGCTAGCTGCGGCTGTATTCTACCTCAGAAGCCTCTTGATTTTATGACTTTCCTTAATGTGTGAACAATGCTGTATTTTTGTATTCTTGGCCAATTTAGTAATTATTCCACAAGAACACACATTGGTTGCCGATTTATCAACGGGTCTAATCACCACAGGCCAACTGTAATCAAAACCATCTATGTAGACTCTACCAAAGCGGACAAATACAACACTGATTGTTACAAAATTATGGAGCCAAATTCAGATTGCTGGCACAATTTCACTTTCATCAAACCTACAGTAGTGTACTGTATTTGGGGCTACAAGGGCACAGAATTGTTATTTGAATTTATGATTGACTCAAATACACCTGAACTTGCTGAAATGAATCCAGAACCTACACCCCACAAACTCTCAAAGGCTCTCTCTTCTAAGAGAAAAAAAAAAAAAACACCTCTCTCTTTTCTAAGCCCTCCATTAGACTAACTCCTTACATTTTCAACATTGGCCCTTACGTTATTAAACACACACAGGTCAACAACAGGTACTGTTTAATCCCACATATTCCCTCAAACGAGCAGAATTGTCAATGCAGATTAAAATCTCTGCGATCAAACCCACCTGCTTACCATTCCTGAGTACATCTTATGCAGAATGGTCAGCATGGTTACGCAAACGAACTCTTGCCACTTCACACGGACGGAAGAGGGATGCGACTGGTATCTTAGGAACAGGCCTGGGAGTCTTGAATAGTATAGATGCTGAGATACTTGCCAACAAACTAGTCACAACCGCTACTGATCTGGACAAATTAAGACATCCCCTACAGTCCTCTCTATTAGCATTGGGAAACCACCAACGGCTTTTATCGAATATATTGCCTCAATGGGAAGAAACGGGTGAAAAAGACCATCAGCTGATCACAGATGCACTTGGTACAACTCAAAGCAATGTTTCCTTGGCTCTTAGTTGTATCCAAGCCCAATTGTGGATGCAATCTATGACAGCCGCAATCATAAGGGAAGGTAAAGAAGGCACCTTGCCCACCGAAATTCGAAAAGTAATATGGGATAACGCAATTGAATTTGAGAAAAAATTTCAGTCCAGGTGGTATCTGGTTAATTTCACCTACGATCCCACTGAGAGCAAAGCCACAGCTTTTGTCTTAACGATACGCAATGCCTCCGTATACACCACATACCCAATCATCGCACTGGGGTTGAATCACCAAGGAGCTCTACTCTATCCAACACAGCACAGAGGTTGGGCACGACAAAATGAGACTAAATGGCAAACTGCTGATGTTGACGCATGCGTTTCACGAGACCAACAAGGATTCATTTGTGAGAGTAATACTCTCAAAGCACAAGACCTTTGTCTTGACACCAACCAGAATGTTTGTCACTTTGACACACATCCCGATGAAACCCCAGAGACTGTGCTTGACTATATTGGGAAAGGGTGCGTTAGCATGAGGTCTCCCTGTAGTCTTGTATTCAGAGATGACATAGTAATCACTCAAATCTTTGTGTTTGAACTTTACTAACACAAAGTTACGGGATGCGACTTCAATTATTAAGCTCCTGTTACGTCTTTTCAATTGCTACAACCTAATTATACGTTGATTCGAGATTGTTGCCTGCCCCTATCGGAATGAATCTCTCCCTGGTGAAGAAGCTGCTAAAACACAATGAATTGAAGCGACTCTTGAAAGAGGCCCAAGAAAATAGACAGACAACTTTGATTACCGTCCATCATCAGGTTGAAGAAATACACAAAGCGTTGGAAAGAGTGAAGAGAGGCGAAGGACATAGATGGGGAGATCCTCTTTTTGGATGGTCACCGACAGTTACAGGACTTTATAACAAGATGCTTCACTCTGTTGTTGTTTTACTAATACTCACTGTATTGTGCTTTACTTAGACAATTGTTTTGCATGTTAGACTTTGGATTATGATGAAAAGTTTAAATCGCTTGATCACTCCGCGAGAAGGATTTCCACTTGATATCCCTCACCACAAGAACACATGTGATCTTTCTTATCAGTGTTGAGTACGTCGACCTTGACTGACTGTAGACAAAGCTTTCCCTGCAGGCTCTTTGCGCGGGGGACCCATCTCCAGCCGTATGGCCATTTTTGTGCCTGGCGCGGCGCCAAGTGGGAAAGGGTGGTTTTGAGGCTGAAGGCAGCAGGAAAGCCTGCAGCCCCCAGGTCTGTGGGGCTACGCAAGCGGTTCCCAAAGAGCTTTAGAACAAGACATAGTTTTCCCTGCTGGCTCTTTGGGCATGGGACCCATCTCCAGCCGTATGGCCATTTTTGTGCCTGGCGCGGCGCCAAGTGTGAAAGGGTGGCTTTGAGGCTGAAGGCAGCAGGAAAGCCCACAGCCCCCAGGTCTGTGGGGCTACGCAAGCGGTTCCCAAAGAGCTTTAGAACAAGGCATAGTTTTCCCTGCTGGCTCTTTGGGCGGGGGACCCATCTCCAGCCGTATGGCCATTTTTGTGCCTGGCGCGGCGCCAAGTGGGAAAGGGTGGCTTTGAGGATGAAGGCAGCAGGAAAGCCCGCAGCCCCCAGGTCTGTGGGGCTACGCAAGCGGTTCCCAAAGAGCTTTAGAACAAGGCATAGTTTTCCCTGCTGGCTCTTTGGGTGGGGGACCCATCTCCAGACGTATGGCTATTTTTGTGCCTGGCGCGGTGCGTAGTGGCATAGGGTGGTGTCGAGGCTGAAGGCAGCAGGAAAGCCCGCAGCCCCCACGTCTGTGGGCCCAAGCAAGCGGTTCCCAGAGAGCTTTAGAACAAGGCATAGTTTTCCCTGCTGGCTCTTTGGGCGGGGGACCCATCTCCAGCCATATGGCCATTTTTGTGCCTGGCGCGGTGCGTAGTGGGAAAGGGTGGTTTTGAGGCTGAAGGCAGCAGGAAAGCCCGCAGCCCCCAGGTCTGTGGGGCCAAGCAAGCGGTTCCCAAAGAGCTTTAGAACAAGGCATAGTTTTCCCTGCTGGCTCTTTGGGCATGGGACCCATCTCCAGCCATAGGCCATTTTTGTGCCTGATAGGGCGCCAAGTGGGAAAGGGTGGCTTTGAGGCTGAAGGCAGCAGCAAAGCCCGCAGCCCCCAGGTCTGTGGGGCTACGCAAGCGGTTCCCAAAGAGCTTTAGAACAAGGCATAGTTTTCCCTGCTGGCTCTTTGGGCGGGGGACCCATCTCCAGCCGTATGGCCATTTTTGTGCCTGGCGCGGCGCCAAGTGGGAAAGGGTGGTGTCGAGGCTGAAGGCAGCAGCAAAGCCTGCAGCCCCCAGGTCTGTGGGGCTACGCAAGCGGTTCCCAAAGAGCTTTAGAACAAGGCATAGTTTTCCCTACTGGCTCTCTGGGCGGGGACCCATCTCCAGCCGTATGGCCATTTTTGAGCCTGGCGCGGCGCCAGGTGGGAAAGGGTGGCTTTGAGGCTGAAGGCAGCAGCAAAGCCTGCAGCCCCCAGGTCTGTGGGGCTACGCAAGCGGTTCCCAAAGAGCTTTAGAACAAGGCATAGTTTTCCCTGCTGGCTCTTAGGGCGGGGGACCCATCTCCAGCCGTATGGCCATTTTTGTGCCTGGCGCGGCGCCAAGTGGCATAGGGTGGTGTCGAGGCTGAAGGCAGCAGGAAAGCCCGCAGCCCCCAGGTCTGTGGTGCTACGCAAGCGGTTCCCAAAGAACTTTAGAACAAGGCATAGTTTTCCCTGCTGGCTCTTTGGGCGGGGGACCCATCTCCAGCCGTATGGCCATTTTTGTGCCTGGCGAAGCCCCAAGAGGGAAAGGGTGGCTTTGAATCTGAAGGCAGCAGGAAAGCCCGCAGCCCCCAGGTCTGTGGGGCTACGCAAGCGGTTCCCAAAGAGCTTTAGAACAAGGCATAGTTTTCCCTGCTGGCTCTTTTGGCAGGGGACCCATCTCCAGCCGTATGGCCATTTTTGTCCCTGGCCCGGCGCCAAGTGGGAAAGGGTGGTGTTGAGGCTGAAGGCAGCAGCAAAGCCCGCAGCCCCCAGGTCTGTGGGGCTACGCAAGCGGTTCCCAAAGAGCTTTAGAACAAGGCATAGTTTTCCCTGCTGGCTCTCTGGGCGGGGGACCCATCTGCAGCCGTATGGCCATTTTTGAGCCTGGAGCAGTGCCAAGTGGGAAAGGGTGGTTTTGAGGGTGAAGGCAGCAGGAAAGCCCGCAGCCCCCAGGTCTGTGGGGCTACGCAAGCGGTTCCCAAAGAGCTTTAGAACAAGGCATAGTTTTCCCTGCTGGCTCTTTGGGCGGGGGACCCATCTCCAGCCGTATGGCCATTTTTGTGCCTGGCGCGGCGCCAAGTGGGAAAGGGTGGTTTTGAGGCTGAAGGCAGCAGGAAAGCCTGCAGCCCCCAGGTCTGTGGGGCTACGCAAGCGGTTCCCAAAGAGCTTTAGAACAAGGCATAGTTTTCCCTGCTGGCTCTTTGGGCGGGGGACCCATCTCCAGCCGTATGGCCATTTTTGTGCCTGATAGGGCGCCAAGTGGGAAAGGGTGGTGTCGAGGCTGAAGACAGCAGGAAAGCCCGCAGCCCCCACGTCTGTGGGGCCAAGCAAGCAGTTCCCAAAGAGCTTTAGAACAAGGCATAGTTTTCCCTGCTGGCTCTTTGGGCGGGGGACCCATCTCCAGCCGTATGGCCATTTTTGTGCCTGGCGCGGCGCCAAGTGGGAAAGGGTGGTGTCGAGTCTGAAGGCAGCAGGAAAGCCTGCAGCCCCCAGGTCTGTGGGGCTACGCAAGCGGTTCCCAAAGAGCTTTAGAACAAGGCATAGTTTTCCCTGCTGGCTCTTTGGGCGGGGGACCCATCTCCAGCCGTATGGCCATTTTTGTGCCTGATAGGGCGCCAAGTGGGAAAGGGTGGTGTCGAGGCTGAAGACAGCAGGAAAGCCCGCAGCCCCCACGTCTGTGGGGCCAAGCAAGCAGTTCCCAAAGAGCTTTAGAACAAGGCATAGTTTTCCCTGCTGGCTCTTTGGGCATGGGACCCATCTCCACCCATAGGCCATTTTTGTGCCTGATAGGGCGCCAAGTGGGAAAGGGTGGCTTTGAGGCTGAAGACAGCAGGAAAGCCTGCAGCTCCCAGGTCTGTGGGGCTATGCAAGAGGTTCCCAAAGAGCTTTAGAACAAGGCATAGTTTTCCCTGCTGGCTCTTTGGGCGGGGGACCCATCTCCAGCCGTATGGCCATTTTTGTGCCTGGCGCGGCGCCAAGTGGGAAAGGGTGGCTTTGAGGATGAAGGCAGCAGGAAAGCCCGCAGCCCCCAGGTCTGTGGGGCTACGCAAGCGGTTCCCAAAGAGCTTTAGAACAAGGCATAGTTTTCCCTGCTGGCTCTTTGGGTGGGGGACCCATCTCCAGACGTATGGCTATTTTTGTGCCTGGCGCGGTGCGTAGTGGCATAGGGTGGTGTCGAGGCTGAAGGCAGCAGGAAAGCCCGCAGCCCCCACGTCTGTGGGCCCAAGCAAGCGGTTCCCAGAGAGCTTTAGAACAAGGCATAGTTTTCCCTGCTGGCTCTTTGGGCGGGGGACCCATCTCCAGCCATATGGCCATTTTTGTGCCTGGCGCGGTGCGTAGTGGGAAAGGGTGGTTTTGAGGCTGAAGGCAGCAGGAAAGCCCGCAGCCCCCAGGTCTGTGGGGCCAAGCAAGCGGTTCCCAAAGAGCTTTAGAACAAGGCATAGTTTTCCCTGCTGGCTCTTTGGGCATGGGACCCATCTCCAGCCATAGGCCATTTTTGTGCCTGATAGGGCGCCAAGTGGGAAAGGGTGGCTTTGAGGCTGAAGGCAGCAGCAAAGCCCGCAGCCCCCAGGTCTGTGGGGCTACGCAAGCGGTTCCCAAAGAGCTTTAGAACAAGGCATAGTTTTCCCTGCTGGCTCTTTGGGCGGGGGACCCATCTCCAGCCGTATGGCCATTTTTGTGCCTGGCGCGGCGCCAAGTGGGAAAGGGTGGTGTCGAGGCTGAAGGCAGCAGCAAAGCCTGCAGCCCCCAGGTCTGTGGGGCTACGCAAGCGGTTCCCAAAGAGCTTTAGAACAAGGCATAGTTTTCCCTACTGGCTCTCTGGGCGGGGACCCATCTCCAGCCGTATGGCCATTTTTGAGCCTGGCGCGGCGCCAGGTGGGAAAGGGTGGCTTTGAGGCTGAAGGCAGCAGCAAAGCCTGCAGCCCCCAGGTCTGTGGGGCTACGCAAGCGGTTCCCAAAGAGCTTTAGAACAAGGCATAGTTTTCCCTGCTGGCTCTTAGGGCGGGGGACCCATCTCCAGCCGTATGGCCATTTTTGTGCCTGGCGCGGCGCCAAGTGGCATAGGGTGGTGTCGAGGCTGAAGGCAGCAGGAAAGCCCGCAGCCCCCAGGTCTGTGGTGCTACGCAAGCGGTTCCCAAAGAACTTTAGAACAAGGCATAGTTTTCCCTGCTCGCTCTTTGGGCGGGGGACCCATCTCCAGCCGTATGGCCATTTTTGTGCCTGGCGAAGCCCCAAGAGGGAAAGGGTGGCTTTGAATCTGAAGGCAGCAGGAAAGCCCGCAGCCCCCAGGTCTGTGGGGCTACGCAAGCGGTTCCCAAAGAGCTTTAGAACAAGGCATAGTTTTCCCTGCTGGCTCTTTTGGCAGGGGACCCATCTCCAGCCGTATGGCCATTTTTGTCCCTGGCCCGGCGCCAAGTGGGAAAGGGTGGTGTTGAGGCTGAAGGCAGCAGCAAAGCCCGCAGCCCCCAGGTCTGTGGGGCTACGCAAGCGGTTCCCAAAGAGCTTTAGAACAAGGCATAGTTTTCCCTGCTGGCTCTCTGGGCGGGGGACCCATCTGCAGCCGTATGGCCATTTTTGAGCCTGGAGCAGTGCCAAGTGGGAAAGGGTGGTTTTGAGGGTGAAGGCAGCAGGAAAGCCCGCAGCCCCCAGGTCTGTGGGGCTACGCAAGCGGTTCCCAAAGAGCTTTAGAACAAGGCATAGTTTTCCCTGCTGGCTCTTTGGGCGGGGGACCCATCTCCAGCCGTATGGCCATTTTTGTGCCTGGCGCGGCGCCAAGTGGGAAAGGGTGGTTTTGAGGCTGAAGGCAGCAGGAAAGCCTGCAGCCCCCAGGTCTGTGGGGCTACGCAAGCGGTTCCCAAAGAGCTTTAGAACAAGGCATAGTTTTCCCTGCTGGCTCTTTGGGCGGGGGACCCATCTCCAGCCGTATGGCCATTTTTGTGCCTGATAGGGCGCCAAGTGGGAAAGGGTGGTGTCGAGGCTGAAGACAGCAGGAAAGCCCGCAGCCCCCAGGTCTGTGGGGCTACGCAAGCGGTTCCCAAAGAGCTTTAGAACAAGGCATAGTTTTCCCTGCTGGCTCTCTGGGCGGGGGACCCATCTGCAGCCGTATGGCCATTTTTGAGCCTGGAGCAGTGCCAAGTGGGAAAGGGTGGTTTTGAGGGTGAAGGCAGCAGGAAAGCCCGCAGCCCCCAGGTCTGTGGGGCTACGCAAGCGGTTCCCAAAGAGCTTTAGAACAAGGCATAGTTTTCCCTGCTGGCTCTTTGGGCGGGGGACCCATCTCCAGCCGTATGGCCATTTTTGTGCCTGGCGCGGCGCCAAGTGGGAAAGGGTGGTTTTGAGGCTGAAGGCAGCAGGAAAGCCTGCAGCCCCCAGGTCTGTGGGGCTACGCAAGCGGTTCCCAAAGAGCTTTAGAACAAGGCATAGTTTTCCCTGCTGGCTCTTTGGGCGGGGGACCCATCTCCAGCCGTATGGCCATTTTTGTGCCTGATAGGGCGCCAAGTGGGAAAGGGTGGTGTCGAGGCTGAAGACAGCAGGAAAGCCCGCAGCCCCCACGTCTGTGGGGCCAAGCAAGCAGTTCCCAAAGAGCTTTAGAACAAGGCATAGTTTTCCCTGCTGGCTCTTTGGGCGGGGGACCCATCTCCAGCCGTATGGCCATTTTTGTGCCTGATAGGGCGCCAAGTGGGAAAGGGTGGCTTTGAGGCTGAAGACAGCAGGAAAGCCTGCAGCTCCCAGGTCTGTGGGGCTATGCAAGAGGTTCCCAAAGAGCTTTAGAACAAGGCATAGTTTTCCCTGCTGGCTCTTTGGGCGGGGGACCCATCTCCAGCCGTATGGCCATTTTTGTGCCTGGCGCGGCGCCAAGTGGGAAAGGGTGGCTTTGAGGATGAAGGCAGCAGCAAAGCCCGCAGCCCCCAGGTCTGTGGGGCTACGCAAGCGGTTCCCAAAGAGCTTTAGAACAAGGCATAGTTTTCCCTGCTGGCTCTTTGGGTGGGGGACCCATCTCCAGACGTATGGCTATTTTTGTGCCTGGCGCGGTGCGTAGTGGCATAGGGTGGTGTCGAGGCTGAAGGCAGCAGGAAAGCCCGCAGCCCCCACGTCTGTGGGCCCAAGCAAGCGGTTCCCAGAGAGCTTTAGAACAAGGCATAGTTTTCCCTGCTGGCTCTTTGGGCGGGGGACCCATCTCCAGCCATATGGCCATTTTTGTGCCTGGCGCGGTGCGTAGTGGGAAAGAGTGGTTTTGAGGCTGAAGGCAGCAGGAAAGCCCGCAGCCCCCAGGTCTGTGGGGCCAAGCAAGCGGTTCCCAAAGAGCTTTAGAACAAGGCATAGTTTTCCCTGCTGGCTCTTTGGGCGGGGGACCCATCTCCAGCCATAGGCCATTTTTGTGCCTGGCACGGCGCCAAGTGGGAAAGGGTGGCTTTGAGGCTGAAGGCAGCAGCAAAGCCCGCAGCCCCCAGGTCTGTGGGGCTACGCAAGCGGTTCCCAAAGAGCTTTAGAACAAGGCATAGTTTTCCCTGCTGGCTCTTTGGGCGGGGGACCCATCTCCAGCCGTATGGCCATTTTTGTGCCTGATAGGGCGCCAAGTGGGAAAGGCTGGTGTCGAGGCTGAAGGCAGCAGGAAAGCCCGCAGCCCCCAGGTCTGTGGGGCTACGCAAGCGGTTCCCAAATAGCTTTAGAACAAGGCATAGTTTTCCCTGCTGGCTCTTTGGGCGGGGGACCCATCTCCAGCCGTATGGCCATTTTTGTGCCTGATAGGGCGCCAAGTGGGAAAGGGTGGCTTTGAGGCTGAAGACAGCAGGAAAGCCCGCAGCCCCCAGGTCTGTGGGGCTATGCAAGCGGTTCCCAAAGAGCTTTAGAACAAGGCATAGTTTTCCCTGCTGGCTCTTTGGGCGGGGGACCCATCTCCAGCCGTATGGCCATTTTTGTGCCTGGCGCGGCGCCAAGTGGGAAAGGGTGGTGTCGAGGCTGAAGGCAGCAGGAAAGCCTGCAGCCCCCAGGTCTGTGGGGCTACGCAAGCGGTTCCCAAAGAGCTTTAGAACAAGGCATAGTTTTCCCTGCTGGCTCTCTGGGCGGGGACCCATCTCCAGCCGTATGGCCATTTTTGAGCCTGGCGCGGCGCCAGGTGGGAAAGGGTGGCTTTGAGGCTGAAGGCAGCAGCAAAGCCTGCAGCCCCCAGGTCTGTGGGGCTACGCAAGCGGTTCCCAAAGAGCTTTAGAACAAGGCATAGTTTTCCCTGCTGGCTCTTTGGGCGGGGCACCCATCTCCAACCGTATGGCCATTTTTGTGCCTGGCGCGGCGCCAAGTGGGAAAGGGTGGTGTCGAGGCTGAAGGCAGCAGGAAAGCCCGCAGCCCCCAGGTCTGTGGTGCTACGCAAGCGGTTCCCAAAGAGCTTTAGAACAAGGCATAGTTTTCCCTGCTCGCTCTTTGGGCGGGGGACCCATCTCCAGCCGTATGGCCATTTTTGTGCCTGGCGAAGCCCCAAGAGGGAAAGGGTGGCTTTGAATCTGAAGGCAGCAGGAAAGCCCGCAGCCCCCAGGTCTGTGGGGCTACGCAAGCGGTTCCCAAAGAGCTTTAGAACAAGGCATAGTTTTCCCTGCTGGCTCTTTTGGCAGGGGACCCATCTCCAGCCGTATGGCCATTTTTGTGCCTGGCGCGGCGCCAAGTGGGAAAGGGTGGTGTTGAGGCTGAAGGCAGCAGCAAAGCCCGCAGCCCCCAGGTCTGTGGGGCTACGCAAGCGGTTCCCAAAGAGCTTTAGAACAAGGCATAGTTTTCCCTGCTAGCTCTCTGGGCGGGGGACCCATCTGCAGCCGTATGGCCATTTTTGAGCCTGGAGCAGTGCCAAGTGGGAAAGGGTGGTTTTGAGGGTGAAGGCAGCAGGAAAGCCCGCAGCCCCCAGGTCTGTGGGGCTACGCAAGCGGTTCCCAAAGAGCTTTAGAACAAGGCATAGTTTTCCCTGCTGGCTCTTTGGGCGGGGGACCCATCTCCAGCCGTATGGCCATTTTTGTGCCTGGCGCGGCGCCAAGTGGGAAAGGGTGGTTTTGAGGCTGAAGGCAGCAGGAAAGCCCGCAGCCCCCACGTCTGTGGGGCCAAGCAAGCGGTTCCCAAAGAGCTTTAGAACAAGGCATAGTTTTCCCTGCTGGCTCTTTGCGCCTGGGACCCATCTCCAGCCATAGGCCATTTTTGTGCTTGATAGGGCGCCAAGTGGGAAAGGGTGGCTTTGAGGCTGAAGGCAGCAGGAAAGCCTGCAGCCCCCAGGTCTGTGGGGCTACGCAAGCAGTTCCCAAAGAGCTTTAGAACAAGGCATAGTTTTCCCTGCTGGCTCTTTGTTCGGGGGACCCATCTCCAGCCATAGGCCATTTTTGTGCCTGGCGCGGCGCCCAGTGGGAAAGGGTGGCTTTGAGGCTTGAAGGCAGCAGGAAAGCCCGCAGCCCCCAGGTCTGTGGGGCTACGCAAGCGGTTCCCAAAGACCTTTAGAACAAGGCATAGTTTTCCCTGCTGGCTCTTTGGGCGGGGGACCCATCTCCAGCCGTATGGCCATTTTTGAGCCTGGCGCGGCGCCAAGTGGGAAAGGGTTGTGTCGAGGCTAAAGGCAGCAGGAAAGCCCGCAGCCCCCGGGTCTGTGGGGCTACACAAGCGGTTCCCAAAGAGCTTTAGAACAAGGCATAATTTTCCCTGCTGGCTCTTTGGGCGGGGGACCCATCTCCAGCCGTATGGCCATTTTTGTGCCTGGCGCAGCGCCAAGTGGGAAAGGGTGGTTTTGAGGCTGAAGGCAGGAGCAAAGCCCGCAGCCCCCAGGTCTGTGGGGCTACGCAAGCGGTTCCCAAAGAGCTTTAGAACAAGGCATAGTTTTCCCTGCTGGCTCTTTGGGCATGGGACCCATCTCCAGCCATAGGCCATTTTTGTGCCTGATAGGGCGCCAAGTGGGAAAGGGTGGCTTTGAGGCTGAAGACAGCAGGAAAGCCTGCAGCTCCCAGGTCTGTGGGGCTATGCAAGCGGTTCCCAAAGAGCTTTAGAACAAGGCATATTTTTCCCTGCTGGCTCTTTGGGCGGGGGACCCATCTCCAGCCGTATGGCCATTTTTGTGCCTGGCGCGGCGCCAAGTGGGAAAGGGTGGTGTCGAGGCTGAAGGCAGCAGGAAAGCCCGCAGCCCCCAGGTCTGTGGGGCTACGCAAGCGGTTCCCAAAGAGCTTTAGAACAAGGCATAGTTTTCCCTGCTGGCTCTTTGGGTGGGGGACCCATCTCCAGACGTATGGCTATTTTTGTGCCTGGCGCGGTGCGTAGTGGCATAGGGTGGTTTTGAGGCTGAAGGCAGCAGGAAAGCCCGCAGCCCCCACGTCTGTGGGCCCAAGCAAGCGGTTCCCAGAGAGCTTTAGAACAAGGCATAGTTTTCCCTGCTGGCTCTTTGGGCGGGGGACCAACTCCAGCCATATGGCCATTTTTGTGCCTGGCGCGGTGCGTAGTGGGAAAGGGTGGTTTTGAGGCTGAAGGCAGCAGGAAAGCCCGCAGCCCCCAGGTCTGTGGGGCCAAGCAAGCGGTTCCCAAAGAGCTTTAGAACAAGGCATAGTTTTCCCTGCTGGCTCTTTGGGCATGGGACCCAGCTCCAGCCATAGGCCATTTTTGTGCCTGGCGCGGCGCCAAGTGGGAAAGGGTGGCTTTGAGGCTGAAGGCAGCAGCAAAGCCCGCAGCCCCCAGGTCTGTGGGGCTACGCAAGCGGTTCCCAAAGAGCTTTAGAACAAGGCATAGTTTTCCCTGCTGGCTCTTTGGGCGGGGGACCCATCTCCAGCCGTATGGCCATTTTAGTGCCTGATAGGGCGCCAAGTGGGAAAGGGTGGCTTTGAGGCTGAAGACAGCAGGAAAGCCTGCAGCCCCCAGGTCTGTGGGGCTATGCAAGCGGTTCCCAAAGAGCTTTAGAACAAGGCATAGTTTTCCCTGCTGGCTCTCTGGGCGGGGACCCATCTCCAGCCGTATGGCCATTTTTGAGCCTGGCGCGGCGCCAGGTGGGAAAGGGTGGCTTTGAGGCTGAAGGCAGGAGCAAAGCCTGCAGCCCCCAGGTCTGTGGGGCTACGCAAGCGGTTCCCAAAGAGCTTTAGAACAAGGCATAGTTTTCCCTGCTGGCTCTTAGGGCGGGGGACCCATCTCCAGCCATATGGCCATTTTTGAGCCTGGCGCGGCGCCAAGTGGGAAAGGGTGGTGTCGAGGCTGAAGGCAGCAGGAAAGCCCGCAGCCCCCAGGTCTGTGGTGCTACGCAAGCGGTTCCCAAAGAGCTTTAGAACAAGGCATAGTTTTCCCTGCTCGCTCTTTGGGCGGGGGACCCATCTCCAGACGTATGGCCATTTTTGTGCCTGGCGAAGCCCCAAGAGGGAAAGGGTGGCTTTGAATCTGAAGGCAGCAGGAAAGCCCGCAGCCCCCAGGTCTGTGGGGCTACGCAAGCGGTTCCCAAAGAGCTTTAGAACAAGGCATAGTTTTCCCTGCTGGCTCTTTTGGCAGGGGACCCATCTCCAGCCGTATGGCCATTTTTGTGCCTGGCGCGGCGCCAAGTGGGAAAGGGTGGTGTTGAGGCTGAAGGCAGCAGCAAAGCCCGCAGCCCCCAGGTCTGTGGGGCTACGCAAGCGGTTCCCAAAGAGCTTTAGAACAAGGCATAGTTTTCCCTGCTAGCTCTCTGGGCGGGGGACCCATCTGCAGCCGTATGGCCATTTTTGAGCCTGGAGCAGTGCCAAGTGGGAAAGGGTGGTTTTGAGGGTGAAGGCAGCAGGAAAGCCCGCAGCCCCCAGGTCTGTGGGGCTACGCAAGCGGTTCCCAAAGAGCTTTAGAACAAGGCATAGTTTTCCCTGCTGGCTCTTTGGGCGGGGGACCCATCTCCAGCCGTATGGCCATTTTTGTGCCTGGCGCGGCGCCAAGTGGGAAAGGGTGGTTTTGAGGCTGAAGGCAGCAGGAAAGCCCGCAGCCCCCACGTCTGTGGGGCCAAGCAAGCGGTTCCCAAAGAGCTTTAGAACAAGGCATAGTTTTCCCTGCTGGCTCTTTGCGCCTGGGACCCATCTCCAGCCATAGGCCATTTTTGTGCTTGATAGGGCGCCAAGTGGGAAAGGGTGGCTTTGAGGCTGAAGGCAGCAGGAAAGCCTGCAGCCCCCAGGTCTGTGGGGCTACGCAAGCAGTTCCCAAAGAGCTTTAGAACAAGGCATAGTTTTCCCTGCTGGCTCTTTGTTCGGGGGACCCATCTCCAGCCATAGGCCATTTTTGTGCCTGGCGCGGCGCCCAGTGGGAAAGGGTGGCTTTGAGGCTTGAAGGCAGCAGGAAAGCCCGCAGCCCCCAGGTCTGTGGGGCTACGCAAGCGGTTCCCAAAGACCTTTAGAACAAGGCATAGTTTTCCCTGCTGGCTCTTTGGGCGGGGGACCCATCTCCAGCCGTATGGCCATTTTTGAGCCTGGCGCGGCGCCAAGTGGGAAAGGGTTGTGTCGAGGCTAAAGGCAGCAGGAAAGCCCGCAGCCCCCGGGTCTGTGGGGCTACACAAGCGGTTCCCAAAGAGCTTTAGAACAAGGCATAATTTTCCCTGCTGGCTCTTTGGGCGGGGGACCCATCTCCAGCCGTATGGCCATTTTTGTGCCTGGCGCAGCGCCAAGTGGGAAAGGGTGGTTTTGAGGCTGAAGGCAGGAGCAAAGCCCGCAGCCCCCAGGTCTGTGGGCCCAAGCAAGCGGTTCCCAAAGAGCTTTAGAACAAGGCATAGTTTTCCCTGCTGGCTCTTTGGGCATGGGACCCATCTCCAGCCATAGGCCATTTTTGTGCCTGATAGGGCGCCAAGTGGGAAAGGGTGGCTTTGAGGCTGAAGACAGCAGGAAAGCCTGCAGCTCCCAGGTCTGTGGGGCTATGCAAGCGGTTCCCAAAGAGCTTTAGAACAAGGCATATTTTTCCCTGCTGGCTCTTTGGGCGGGGGACCCATCTCCAGCCGTATGGCCATTTTTGTGCCTGGCGCGGCGCCAAGTGGGAAAGGGTGGTGTCGAGGCTGAAGGCAGCAGGAAAGCCCGCAGCCCCCAGGTCTGTGGGGCTACGCAAGCGGTTCCCAAAGAGCTTTAGAACAAGGCATAGTTTTCCCTGCTGGCTCTTTGGGTGGGGGACCCATCTCCAGACGTATGGCTATTTTTGTGCCTGGCGCGGTGCGTAGTGGCATAGGGTGGTTTTGAGGCTGAAGGCAGCAGGAAAGCCCGCAGCCCCCACGTCTGTGGGCCCAAGCAAGCGGTTCCCAGAGAGCTTTAGAACAAGGCATAGTTTTCCCTGCTGGCTCTTTGGGCGGGGGACCAACTCCAGCCATATGGCCATTTTTGTGCCTGGCGCGGTGCGTAGTGGGAAAGGGTGGTTTTGAGGCTGAAGGCAGCAGGAAAGCCCGCAGCCCCCAGGTCTGTGGGGCCAAGCAAGCGGTTCCCAAAGAGCTTTAGAACAAGGCATAGTTTTCCCTGCTGGCTCTTTGGGCATGGGACCCAGCTCCAGCCATAGGCCATTTTTGTGCCTGGCGCGGCGCCAAGTGGGAAAGGGTGGCTTTGAGGCTGAAGGCAGCAGCAAAGCCCGCAGCCCCCAGGTCTGTGGGGCTACGCAAGCGGTTCCCAAAGAGCTTTAGAACAAGGCATAGTTTTCCCTGCTGGCTCTTTGGGCGGGGGACCCATCTCCAGCCGTATGGCCATTTTTGTGCCTGATAGGGCGCCAAGTGGGAAAGGGTGGCTTTGAGGCTGAAGACAGCAGGAAAGCCTGCAGCCCCCAGGTCTGTGGGGCTATGCAAGCGGTTCCCAAAGAGCTTTAGAACAAGGCATAGTTTTCCCTGCTGGCTCTCTGGGCGGGGACCCATCTCCAGCCGTATGGCCATTTTTGAGCCTGGCGCGGCGCCAGGTGGGAAAGGGTGGCTTTGAGGCTGAAGGCAGGAGCAAAGCCTGCAGCCCCCAGGTCTGTGGGGCTACGCAAGCGGTTCCCAAAGAGCTTTAGAACAAGGCATAGTTTTCCCTGCTGGCTCTTAGGGCGGGGGACCCATCTCCAGCCGTATGGCCATTTTTGAGCCTGGCGCGGCGCCAAGTGGGAAAGGGTGGTGTCGAGGCTGAAGGCAGCAGGAAAGCCCGCAGCCCCCAGGTGTGTGGGGCTACGCAAGCGGTTCCCAAAGAGCTTTAGAACAAGGCATAGTTTTCCCTGCTCGCTCTTTGGGCGGGGGACCCATCTCCAGCCGTATGGCCATTTTTGTGCCTGGCGAAGCCCCAAGAGGGAAAGGGTGGCTTTGAATCTGAAGGCAGCAGGAAAGCCCGCAGCCCCCAGGTCTGTGGGGCTATGCAAGCGGTTCCCAAAGACCTTAGAACAAGGCATAGTTTTCCCTGCTGGCTCTTTTGGCAGGGGACCCATCTCCAGCCGTATGGCCATTTTTGTGCCTGGCCCGGCGCCAAGTGGGAAAGGGTGGTGTTGAGGCTGAAGGCAGCAGCAAAGACTGCAGCCCCCAGGTCTGTGGGGCTACGCAAGCGGTTCCCAAAGAGCTTTAGAACAAGGCATAGTTTTCCCTGCTGGCTCTTTGGGCGGGGGACCCATCTCCAGCCGTATGGCCATTTTTGTGCCTGGCACGGCGCCAAGTGGGAAAGGGTGGCTTTGAGGCTGAAGGCAGCAGCAAAGCCCGCAGCCCCCAGGTCTGTGGGGCTACGCAAGCGGTTCCCAAAGAGCTTTAGAACAAGGCATAGTTTTCCCTGCTGGCTCTTTGGGCGGGGGACCCATCTCCAGCCGTATGGCCATTTTTGTGCCTGGTCCAGCGCCAAGTGGGAAAGGGTGGCTTTGAGGCTGAAGGCAGCAGCAAAGCCTGCAGCCCCCAGGTCTGTGGGGCTACGCAAGCGGTTCCCAAAGAGCTTTAGAACAAGGCATAGTTTTCCCTGCTGGCTCTCTGGGTGGGGGACCCATCTCCAGCCGTATGGCCATTTTTGAGCCTGGAGCAGTGCCAAGTGGGAAAGGGTGGTTTTGAGGGTGAAGGCAGCAGGAAAGCCCGCAGCCCCCAGGTCTGTGGGGCTACGCAAGCGGTTCCCAAAGAGCTTTAGAACAAGGCATAGTTTTCCCTGCTGGCTCTTTGGGCGGGGGACCCATCTCCAACCGTATGGCCATTTTTGTGCCTGGCGCGGCGCCAAGTGGGAAAGGGTGGTTTTGAGGCTGAAGGCAGCAGGAAAGCCCGCAGCCCCCACGTCTGTGGGGCCAAGCAAGCGGTTCCCAAAGAGCTTTAGAAGAAGGCATAGTTTTCCCTGCTGGCTCTTTGGGCATGGGACCCATCTCCACCCATAGGCCATTTTTGTGCTTGATAGGGCGCCAAGTGGGAAAGGGTGGCTTTGAGGCTGAAGGCAGCAGGAAAGCCTGCAGCCCCCAGGTCTGTGGGGCTACACAAGCAGTTCCCAAAGAGCTTTAGAACAAGGCATAGTTTTCCCTGCTGGCTCTTTGTTCGGGGGACCCATCTCCAGCCATAGGCCATTTTTGTGCCTGGCCCGGCGCCCAGTGGGAAAGGGTGGCTTTGAGGCTTGAAGGCAGCAGGAAAGCCCGCAGCCCCCAGGTCTGTGGGGCTACGCAAGCGGTTCCCAAAGAGCTTTAGAACAAGGCATAGTTTTCCCTGCTGGCTCTCTGGGCGGGGGACCCATCTCCAGCCGTATGGCCATTTTTGAGCCTGGCGCAGCGCCAAGTGGGAAAGGGTTGTGTCGAGGCTAAAGGCAGCAGGAAAGCCCGCAGCCCCCAGGTCTGTGGGGCTACGCAAGCGGTTCCCAAAGAGCTTTAGAACAAGGCATAATTTTCCCTGCTGGCTCTTTGGGCGGGGGACCCATCTCCAGCCGTATGGCCATTTTTGTGCCTGGCGCGGCGCCAAGTGGGAAAGGGTGGCTTTGAGGCTGAAGGCAGCAGCAAAGCCCGCAGCCCCCAGGTCTGTGGGGCTACGCAAGCGGTTCCCAAAGAGCTTTAGAACAAGGCATAGTTTTCCCTGCTGGCTCTTTGGGCGGGGGACACATCTCCAGCCGTATGGCCATTTTTGTGCCTGATAGGGCGCCAAGTGGGAAAGGGTGGTGTCGAGGCTGAAGGCAGCA
Organism: Rissa tridactyla; assembly: GCF_028500815.1. NCBI lineage: Eukaryota > Metazoa > Chordata > Aves > Charadriiformes > Laridae > Rissa > Rissa tridactyla. Next base: position 201,783 of record NW_026529437.1, read on the forward strand.
GGAAAGCCCGCAGCCCCCAGGTCTGTGGGGCTACGCAAGCGGTTCCCAAAGAGCTTTAGAACAAGGCATAGTTTTCCCTGCTGGCTCTTTGGGCGGGGGACCCATCTCCAGCCGTATGGCCATTTTTGTGCCTGATAGGGCGCCAAGTGGGAAAGGGTGGCTTTGAGGCTGAAGACAGCAGGAAAGCCTGCAGCCCCCAGGTCTGTGGGGCTATGCAAGCGGTTCCCAAAGAGCTTTAGAACAAGGCATAGTTTTCCCTGCTGGCTTTTTGGGCGGGGGACCCATCTCCAGCCGTATGGCCATTTTTGTGCCTGGCGCGGCGCCAAGTGGGAAAGGGTGGTGTCGAGGCTGAAGGCAGCAGGAAAGCCCGCAGTCCCCAGGTCTGTGGGGCTACGCAAGCGGTTCCCAAAGAGCTTTAGAACAAGGCATAGTTTTCCCTGCTGGCTCTCTGGGCGGGGACCCATCTCCAGCCGTATGGCCATTTTTGAGCCTGGCGCGGCGCCAGGTGGGAAAGGGTGGCTTTGAGGCTGAAGGCAGGAGCAAAGCCTGCAGCCCCCAGGTCTGTGGGGCTACGCAAGCGGTTCCCAAAGAGCTTTAGAACAAGGCATAGTTTTCCCTGCTGGCTCTTAGGGCGGGGGACCCATCTCCAGCCGTATGGCCATTTTTGAGCCTGGCGCGGCGCCAAGTGGGAAAGGGTGGTGTCGAGGCTGAAGGCAGCAGGAAAGCCCGCAGCCCCCAGGTCTGTGGGGCTACGCAAGCGGTTCCCAAAGAGCTTTAGAACAAGGCATAGTTTTCGCTGCTCGCTCTTTGGGCGGGAGACCCATCTCCAGCCGTATGGCCATTTTTGTGCCTGGCGAAGCCCCAAGAGGGAAAGGGTGGCTTTGAATCTGAAGGCAGCAGGAAAGCCCGCAGCCCCCAGGTCTGTGGGGCTACGCAAGCGGTTCCCAAAGAGCTTTAGAACAAGGCATAGTTTTCCCTGCTGGCTCTTTGGGCGGGGGACCCATCTCCAGCCGTATGGCCATTTTTGTGCCTGATAGGGCGCCAAGTGGGAAAGGGTGGTGTTGAGGCTGAAGGCAGCAGCAAAGACTGCAGCCCCCAGGTCTGTGGGGCCAAGCAAGCGGTTCCCAAAGAGCTTTAGAACAAGGCATAGTTTTCCCTGCTGGCTCTTTGGGCGGGGGACCCATCTCCAGCCGTATGGCCATTTTTGTGCCTGGCACGGCGCCAAGTGGGAAAGGGTGGCTTTGAGGCTGAAGGCAGCAGCAAAGCCCGCAGCCCCCAGGTCTGTGGGGCTACGCAAGCGGTTCCCAAAGAGCTTTAGAACAAGGCATAGTTTTCCCTGCTGGCTCTCTGGGCGGGGGACCCATCTCCAGCCGTATGGCCATTTTTGAGCCTGGCGCGGCGCCAAGTGGGAAAGGGTTGTGTCGAGGCTAAAGGCAGCAGGAAAGCCCGCAGCCCCCAGGTCTGTGGGGCTACGCAAGCGGTTCCCAAAGAGCTTTAGAACAAGGCATAATTTTCCCTGCTGGCTCTTTGGGCGGGGGACCCATCTCCAGCCGTATGGCCATTTTTGTGCCTGGCGCGGCGCCAAGTGGGAAAGGGTGGCTTTGAGGCTGAAGGCAGCAGCAAAGCCCGCAGCCCCCAGGTCTGTGGGGCTACGCAAGCGGTTCCCAAAGAGCTTTAGAACAAGGCATAGTTTTCCCTGCTGGCTCTTTGGGCGGGGGACACATCTCCAGCCGTATGGCCATTTTTGTGCCTGATAGGGCGCCAAGTGGGAAAGGGTGGTGTCGAGGCTGAAGGCAGCAGGAAAGCCCGCAGCCCCCAGGTCTGTGGGGCTACGCAAGCGGTTCCCAAAGAGCTTTAGAACAAGGCATAGTTTTCCCTGCTGGCTCTTTGGGCGGGGGACCCATCTCCAGCCGTATGGCCATTTTTGTGCCTGATAGGGCGCCAAGTGGGAAAGGGTGGCTTTGAGGCTGAAGACAGCAGGAAAGCCTGCAGCCCCCAGGTCTGTGGGGCTATGCAAGCGGTTCCCAAAGAGCTTTAGAACAAGGCATAGTTTTCCCTGCTGGCTCTTTGGGCGGGGGACCCATCTCCAGCCGTATGGCCATTTTTGTGCCTGGCGCGGCGCCAAGTGGGAAAGGGTGGTGTCGAGGCTGAAGGCAGCAGGAAATCCCGCAGTCCCCAGGTCTGTGGGGCTACGCAAGCGGTTCCCAAAGAGCTTTAGAACAAGGCATAGTTTTCCCTGCTGGCTCTCTGGGCGGGGACCCATCTCCAGCCGTATGGCCATTTTTGAGCCTGGCGCGGCGCCAGGTGGGAAAGGGTGGCTTTGAGGCTGAAGGCAGGAGCAAAGCCTGCAGCCCCCAGGTCTGTGGGGCTACGCAAGCGGTTCCCAAAGAGCTTTAGAACAAGGCATAGTTTTCCCTGCTGGCTCTTAGGGCGGGGGACCCATCTCCAGCCGTATGGCCATTTTTGAGCCTGGCGCGGCGCCAAGTGGGAAAGGGTGGTGTCGAGGCTGAAGGCAGCAGGAAAGCCCGCAGCCCCCAGGTCTGTGGGGCTACGCAAGCGGTTCCCAAAGAGCTTTAGAACAAGGCATAGTTTTCGCTGCTCGCTCTTTGGGCGGGGACCCATCTCCAGCCGTATGGCCATTTTTGTGCCTGGCGAAGCCCCAAGAGGGAAAGGGTGGCTTTGAATCTGAAGGCAGCAGGAAAGCCCGCAGCCCCCAGGTCTGTGCGGCTACGCAAGCGGTTCCCAAAGAGCTTTAGAACAAGGCATAGTTTTCCCTGCTGGCTCTTTGGGCGGGGGACCCATCTCCAGCCGTATGGCCATTTTTGTGCCTGATAGGGCGCCAAGTGGGAAAGGGTGGTGTTGAGGCTGAAGGCAGCAGCAAAGACTGCAGCCCCCAGGTCTGTGGGGCCAAGCAAGCGGTTCCCAAAGAGCTTTAGAACAAGGCATAGTTTTCCCTGCTGGCTCTTTGGGCGGGGGACCCATCTCCAGCCGTATGGCCATTTTTGTGCCTGGCACGGCGCCAAGTGGGAAAGGGTGGCTTTGAGGCTGAAGGCAGCAGCAAAGCCCGCAGCCCCCAGGTCTGTGGGGCTACGCAAGCGGTTCCCAAAGAGCTTTAGAACAAGGCATAGTTTTCCCTGCTGGCTCTTTGGGCGGGGGACCCATCTCCAGCCGTATGGCCATTTTTGTGCCTGGCGCGGCGCCAAGTGGGAAAGGGTGGTGTCGAGGCTGAAGGCAGCAGCAAAGCCCGCAGCCCCCACGTCTGTGGGGCCAAGCAAGCGGTTCCCAAAGAGCTTTAGAACAAGGCATAGTTTTCCCTGCTGGCTCTTTGGGCCTGGGACCCATCTCCAGCCATAGGCCATTTTTGTGCTTGATAGGGCGCCAAGTGGGAAAGGGTGGCTTTGAGGCTGAAGGCAGCAGGAAAGCCTGCAGCCCCCAGGTCTGTGGGGCTACGCAAGCGGTTCCCAAAGAGCTTTAGAACAAGGCATAGTTTTCCCTGCTGGCTCTTTGGGCGGGGGACCCATCTCCAGCCATAGGCCATTTTTGTGCCTGGCCCGGCGCCCAGTGGGAAAGGGTGGCTTTGAGGCTTGAAGGCAGCAGGAAAGCCCGCAGCCCCCAGGTCTGTGGGGCTACGCAAGCGGTTCCCAAAGAGCTTTAGAACAAGGCATAGTTTTCGCTGCTCGCTCTTTGGGCGGGGACCCATCTCCAGCCGTATGGCCATTTTTGTGCCTGGCGAAGCCCCAAGAGGGAAAGGGTGGCTTTGAATCTGAAGGCAGCAGGAAAGCCCGCAGCCCCCAGGTCTGTGCGGCTACGCAAGCGGTTCCCAAAGAGCTTTAGAACAAGGCATAGTTTTCCCTGCTGGCTCTTTGGGCGGGGGACCCATCTCCAGCCGTATGGCCATTTTTGTGCCTGATAGGGCGCCAAGTGGGAAAGGGTGGTGTTGAGGCTGAAGGCAGCAGCAAAGACTGCAGCCCCCAGGTCTGTGGGGCCAAGCAAGCGGTTCCCAAAGAGCTTTAGAACAAGGCATAGTTTTCCCTGCTGGCTCTTTGGGCGGGGGACCCATCTCCAGCCGTATGGCCATTTTTGTGCCTGGCACGGCGCCAAGTGGGAAAGGGTGGCTTTGAGGCTGAAGGCAGCAGCAAAGCCCGCAGCCCCCAGGTCTGTGGGGCTACGCAAGCGGTTCCCAAAGAGCTTTAGAACAAGGCATAGTTTTCCCTGCTGGCTCTTTGGGCGGGGGACCCATCTCCAGCCGTATGGCCATTTTTGTGCCTGGCGCGGCGCCAAGTGGGAAAGGGTGGTGTCGAGGCTGAAGGCAGCAGCAAAGCCCGCAGCCCCCACGTCTGTGGGGCCAAGCAAGCGGTTCCCAAAGAGCTTTAGAACAAGGCATAGTTTTCCCTGCTGGCTCTTTGGGCCTGGGACCCATCTCCAGCCATAGGCCATTTTTGTGCTTGATAGGGCGCCAAGTGGGAAAGGGTGGCTTTGAGGCTGAAGGCAGCAGGAAAGCCTGCAGCCCCCAGGTCTGTGGGGCTACGCAAGCGGTTCCCAAAGAGCTTTAGAACAAGGCATAGTTTTCCCTGCTGGCTCTTTGGGCGGGGGACCCATCTCCAGCCATAGGCCATTTTTGTGCCTGGCCCGGCGCCCAGTGGGAAAGGGTGGCTTTGAGGCTTGAAGGCAGCAGGAAAGCCCGCAGCCCCCAGGTCTGTGGGGCTACGCAAGCGGTTCCCAAAGAGCTTTAGAACAAGGCATAGTTTTCCCTGCTGGCTCTCTGGGCGGGGGACCCATCTCCAGCCGTATGGCCATTTTTGAGCCTGGCGCGGCGCCAAGTGGGAAAGGGTTGTGTCGAGGCTAAAGGCAGCAGGAAAGCCCGCAGCCCCCAGGTCTGTGGGGCTACGCAAGCGGTTCCCAAAGAGCTTTAGAACAAGGCATAATTTTCCCTGCTGGCTCTTTGGGCGGGGGACCCATCTCCAGCCGTATGGCCATTTTTGTGCCTGGCGCGGCGCCAAGTGGGAAAGGGTGGTTTTGAGGCTGAAGGCAGCAGCAAAGCCTGCAGCCCCCAGGTCTGTGGGGCTACGCAAGCGGTTCCCAAAGAGCTTTAGAACAAGGCATAGTTTTCCCTGCTGGCTCTTTGGGCGGGGGACCCATCTCCAGCCGTATGGCCATTTTTGTGCCTGGCCGGGGGCCAAGTGGGAAAGGGTGGTTTTGAGGCTGAAGGCAGCAGGAAAGCCCGCAGCCCCCAGGTCTGTGCGGCTACGCAAGCGGTTCCCAAAGAGCTTTAGAACAAGGCATAGTTTTCCCTGCTGGCTCTTTGGGCATGGGACCCATCTCCAGCCATAGGCCATTTTTGTGCTTGATAGGGCGCCAAGTGGGAAAGGGTTGATTTGAGGCTGAAGACAGCAGGAAAGCCCGCAGCCCCCAGGTCTGTGGGGCTACGCAAGCGGTTCCCAAAGAGCTTTAGAACAAGGCATAGTTTTCCCTGCTGGCTCTCTGGGCGGGGGACCCATCTCCAGCCGTATGGCCATTTTTGAGCCTGGCGCGGCGCCAGGTGGGAAAGGGTGGCTTTGAGGCTGAAGGCAGCAGCAAAGCCTGCAGCCCCCAGGTCTGTGGGGCTACGCAAGCGGTTCCCAAAGAGCTTTAGAACAAGGCATAGTTTTCCCTGCTGGCTCTTTGGGCATGGGACCCATCTCCACCCGTATGGCCATTTTTGTGCCTGATAGGGCGCCAAGTGGGAAAGGGTGGCTTTGAGGCTGAAGACAGCAGGAAAGCCTGCAGCCCCCAGGTCTGTGGGGCTACGCAAGCGGTTCCCAAAGAGCTTTAGAACAAGGCATAGTTTTCCCTGCTGGCTCTTTGGGTGGGGGACCCATCTCCAGCCGTATGGCTATTTTTGTGCCTGACGCGGTGCGTAGTGGCATAGGGTGGTTTTGAGGCTGAAGGCAGCAGGAAAGCCCGCAGCCGCCACGTCTGTGGGGCCAAGCAAGCGGTTCCCAAAGAGCTTTAGAACAAGGCATAGTTTTCCCAGCTGGCTCTTTGGGCGGGGGACCCATCTCCAGCCGTATGGCCATTTTTGTGCCTGGCGCGGTGCGTAGTGGGAAAGGGTGGTTTTGAGGCTGAAGGCAGCAGGAAAGCCCGCAGCCCCCAGGTCTGTGGGGCTACGCAAGCGGTTCCCAAAGAGCTTTAGAACAAGGCATAATTTTCCCTGCTGGCTCTTTGGGCGGGGGACCCATCTCCAGCCGTATGGCCATTTTTGTGCCTGGCGCGGCGCCAAGTGGGTAAGGGTGGTGTCGAGGCTGAAGGCAGCAGCAAAGCCTGCAGCCCCCAGGTCTGTGGGGCCAAGCAAGCGGTTCCCAAAGAGCTTTAGAACAAGGCATAGTTTTCCCTGCTGGCTCTTTGGGCATGGGACCAATCTCCAGCCGTATGGCCATTTTTGTCCCTGGCCCGGCGCCAAGTGGGAAAGGGTGGCTTTGAGGCTGAAGGCAGCAGGAAAGCCCGCAGCCCCCAGGTCTGTGGGGCTACGCAAGCGGTTCCCAAAGAGCTTTAGAACAAGGCATAGTTTTCCCTGCTCGCTCTTAGGGCATGGGACCCATCTCCAGCCATAGGCCATTTTTGTGCCTGGCGCGAAGCCAAGTGGGAAAGGGTGGTTTTGAGGGTGAAGGCAGCAGGAAAGCCCGCAGCCCCCAGGTCTGTGGGGCTACGCAAGCGGTTCCCAAAGAGCTTTAGAACAAGGCATAGTTTTCCCTGCTGGCTCTTTGGGCGGGGGACCCATCTCCAGCCGTATGGCCATTTTTGTGCCTGGCGCGGCGCCAAGTGGGAAAGGGTGGTGTCGAGTCTGAAGGCAGCAGGAAAGCCTGCAGCCCCCAGGTCTGTGGGGCTACGCAAGCGGTTCCCAAAGAGCTTTAGAACAAGGCAGAGTTTTCCCTGCTGGTTCTTTGGGCGGGGGACCCATCTCCAGCCGTATGGCCATTTTTGTGCCTGGCGCGGCGCCAAGTGGGAAAGGGTGGTGTCGAGGCTGAAGGCAGCAGGAAAGCCCGCAGCCCCCACGTCTGTGGGGCCAAGCAAGCGGTTCCCAAAGAGCTTTAGAACAAGGCATAGTTTTCCCTGCTGGCTCTTTGGGCGGGGGACCCATCTCCAGACGTATGGCTATTTTTGTGCCTGGCGCGGTGCGTAGTGGCATAGGGTGGTTTTGAGCCTGAAGGCAGCAGGAAAGCCCGCAGCCCCCACGTCTGTGGGCCCAAGCAAGCGGTTCCCAGAGAGCTTTAGAACAAGGCATAGTTTTCCCTGCTGGCTCTTTGGGCATGGGACCCATCTCCAGCCATAGGCCATTTTTGTGCCTGATAGGGCGCCAAGTGGGAAAGGGTGGCTTTGAGGCTGAAGACAGCAGGAAAGCCTGCAGCTCCCAGGTCTGTGGGGCTATGCAAGCGGTTCCCAAAGAGCTTTAGAACAAGGCATATTTTTCCCTGCTGGCTCTTTGGGCGGGGGACCCATCTCCAGCCGTATGGCCATTTTTGTGCCTGGCGCGGCGCCAAGTGGGAAAGGGTGGTGTCGAGGCTGAAGGCAGCAGGAAAGCCCGCAGCCCCCAGGTCTGTGGGGCTACGCAAGCGGTTCCCAAAGAGCTTTAGAACAAGGCATAGTTTTCCCTGCTGGCTCTTTGGGTGGGGGACCCATCTCCAGACGTATGGCTATTTTTGTGCCTGGCGCGGTGCGTAGTGGCATAGGGTGGTTTTGAGGCTGAAGGCAGCAGGAAAGCCCGCAGCCCCCACGTCTGTGGGCCCAAGCAAGCGGTTCCCAGAGAGCTTTAGAACAAGGCATAGTTTTCCCTGCTGGCTCTTTGGGCGGGGGACCAACTCCAGCCATATGGCCATTTTTGTGCCTGGCGCGGTGCGTAGTGGGAAAGGGTGGTTTTGAGGCTGAAGGCAGCAGGAAAGCCCGCAGCCCCCAGGTCTGTGGGGCCAAGCAAGCGGTTCCCAAAGAGCTTTAGAACAAGGCATAGTTTTCCCTGCTGGCTCTTTGGGCATGGGACCCAGCTCCAGCCATAGGCCATTTTTGTGCCTGGCGCGGCGCCAAGTGGGAAAGGGTGGCTTTGAGGCTGAAGGCAGCAGCAAAGCCCGCAGCCCCCAGGTCTGTGGGGCTACGCAAGCGGTTCCCAAAGAGCTTTAGAACAAGGCATAGTTTTCCCTGCTGGCTCTTTGGGCGGGGGACCCATCTCCAGCCGTATGGCCATTTTTGTGCCTGGCCCGGCGCCAAGTGGGAAAGGGTGGCTTTGAGGCTGAAGACAGCAGGAAAGCCTGCAGCCCCCAGGTCTGTGGGGCTACGCAAGCGGTTCCCAAAGAGCTTTAGAACAAGGCATAGTTTTCCCTGCTGGCTCTTTGGGCGGGGGACCCATCTCCAGCCGTATGGCCATTTTTGTGCCTGGCACGGCGCCAAGTGGGAAAGGGTGGTGTCGAGGCTGAAGGCAGCAGGAAAGCCCGCAGTCCCCAGGTCTGTGGGGCTACGCAAGCGGTTCCCAAAGAGCTTTAGAACAAGGCATAGTTTTCCCTGCTGGCTCTTTTGGCAGGGGACCCATCTCCAGCCGTATGGCCATTTTTGTCCCTGGCCCGGCGCCAAGTGGGAAAGGGTGGTGTTGAGGCTGAAGGCAGCAGCAAAGACTGCAGCCCCCAGGTCTGTGGGGCCAAGCAAGCGGTTCCCAAAGAGCTTTAGAACAAGGCATAGTTTTCCCTGCTGGCTCTTTGGGCGGGGGACCCATCTCCAGCCGTATGGCCATTTTTGTGCCTGGCCCGGCGCCAAGTGGGAAAGGGTGGCTTTGAGGCTGAAGGCAGCAGCAAAGCCTGCAGCCCCCAGGTCTGTGGGGCTACGCAAGCGGTTCCCAAAGAGCTTTAGAACAAGGCATAGTTTTCCCTGCTGGCTCTCTGGGCGGGGGACCCATCTGCAGCCGTATGGCCATTTTTGAGCCTGGAGCAGTGCCAAGTGGGAAAGGGTGGTTTTGAGGGTGAAGGCAGCAGGAAAGCCCGCAGCCCCCAGGTCTGTGGGGCTACGCAAGCGGTTCCCAAAGAGCTTTAGAACAAGGCATAGTTTTCCCTGCTGGCTCTTTGGGCGGGGGACCCATCTCCAACCGTATGGCCATTTTTGTGCCTGGCGCGGCGCCATGTGGGAAAGGGTGGTGTCGAGGCTGAAGGCAGCAGGAAAGCCCGCAGCCCCCACGTCTGTGGGGCCAAGCAAGCGGTTCCCAAAGAGCTTTAGAACAAGGCATAGTTTTCCCTGCTGGCTCTTTGGGCATGGGACCCATCTCCACCCATAGGCCATTTTTGTGCTTGATAGGGCGCCAAGTGGGAAAGGGTGGCTTTGAGGCTGAAGGCAGCAGGAAAGCCTGCAGCCCCCAGGTCTGTGGGGCTACACAAGCAGTTCCCAAAGAGCTTTAGAACAAGGCATAGTTTTCCCTGCTGGCTCTTTGTTCGGGGGACCCATCTCCAGCCATAGGCCATTTTTGTGCCTGGCCCGGCGCCCAGTGGGAAAGGGTGGCTTTGAGGCTTGAAGGCAGCAGGAAAGCCCGCAGCCCCCAGGTCTGTGGGGCTACGCAAGCGGTTCCCAAAGAGCTTTAGAACAAGGCATAGTTTTCCCTGCTGGCTCTTTGGGTGGGGGACCCATCTCCAGACGTATGGCTATTTTTGTGCCTGGCGCGGTGCGTAGTGGCATAGGGTGGTTTTGAGGCTGAAGGCAGCAGGAAAGCCCGCAGCCCCCACGTCTGTGGGCCCAAGCAAGCGGTTCCCAGAGAGCTTTAGAACAAGGCATAGTTTTCCCTGCTGGCTCTTTGGGCGGGGGACCAACTCCAGCCATATGGCCATTTTTGTGCCTGGCGCGGTGCGTAGTGGGAAAGGGTGGTTTTGAGGCTGAAGGCAGCAGGAAAGCCCGCAGCCCCCAGGTCTGTGGGGCCAAGCAAGCGGTTCCCAAAGAGCTTTAGAACAAGGCATAGTTTTCCCTGCTGGCTCTTTGGGCATGGGACCCAGCTCCAGCCATAGGCCATTTTTGTGCCTGGCGCGGCGCCAAGTGGGAAAGGGTGGCTTTGAGGCTGAAGGCAGCAGCAAAGCCCGCAGCCCCCAGGTCTGTGGGGCTACACAAGCAGTTCCCAAAGAGCTTTAGAACAAGGCATAGTTTTCCCTGCTGGCTCTTTGTTCGGGGGACCCATCTCCAGCCGTATGGCCATTTTTGTGCCTGATAGGGCGCCAAGTGGGAAAGGGTGGCTTTGAGGCTGAAGGCAGCAGCAAAGCCTGCAGCCCCCAGGTCTGTGGGGCTACGCAAGCGGTTCCCAAAGAGCTTTAGAACAAGGCATAGTTTTCCCTGCTGGCTCTTTGGGCGGGGGACCCATCTCCAGCCGTATGGCCATTTTTGTGCCTGGCCCGGCGCCAAGTGGGAAAGGGTGGCTTTGAGGCTGAAGACAGCAGGAAAGCCTGCAGCCCCCAGGTCTGTGGGGCTACACAAGCAGTTCCCAAAGAGCTTTAGAACAAGGCATAGTTTTCCCTGCTGGCTCTTTGAGCATGGGACCCATCTCCAGCCATAGGCCATTTTTGTGCCTGGCCCGGCGCCCAGTGGGAAAGGGTGGCTTTGAGGCTTGAAGGCAGCAGGAAAGCCCGCAGCCCCCAGGTCTGTGGGGCTACGCAAGCGGTTCCCAAAGAGCTTTAGAACAAGGCATAGTTTTCCCTGCTGGCTCTCTGGGCGGGGGACCCATCTCCAGCCGTATGGCCATTTTTGAGCCTGGCGCGGCGGCCAAGTGGGAAAGGGTTGTGTCGAGGCTAAAGGCAGCAGGAAAGCCCGCAGCCCCCAGGTCTGTGGGGCTACGCAAGCGGTTCCCAAAGAGCTTTAGAACAAGGCATAATTTTCCCTGCTGGCTCTTTGGGCGGGGGACCCATCTCCAGCCGTATGGCCATTTTTGTGCCTGGCGCGGCGCCAAGTGGGAAAGGGTGGCTTTGAGGCTGAAGGCAGCAGCAAAGCCCGCAGCCCCCAGGTCTGTGGGGCTACGCAAGCGGTTCCCAAAGAGCTTTAGAACAAGGCATAGTTTTCCCTGCTGGCTCTTTGGGCGGGGGACACATCTCCAGCCGTATGGCCATTTTTGTGCCTGATAGGGCGCCAAGTGGGAAAGGGTGGTGTCGAGGCTGAAGGCAGCAGGAAAGCCCGCAGCCCCCAGGTCTGTGGGGCTACGCAAGCGGTTCCCAAAGAGCTTTAGAACAAGGCATAGTTTTCCCTGCTGGCTCTTTGGGCGGGGGACCCATCTCCAGCCGTATGGCCATTTTTGTGCCTGATAGGGCGCCAAGTGGGAAAGGGTGGCTTTGAGGCTGAAGACAGCAGGAAAGCCCGCAGCCCCCAGGTCTGTGGGGCTACGCAAGCGGTTCCCAAAGAGCTTTAGAACAAGGCCTAGTTTTCCCTGCTGGCTCTTTGGGCGGGGGACCCATCTCCAGCCGTATGGCCATTTTTGTGCCTGGCGCGGCGCCAAGTGGGAAAGGGTGGTGTCGAGGCTGAAGGCAGCAGGAAAGCCCGCAGTCCCCAGGTCTGTGGGGCTACGCAAGCGGTTCCCAAAGAGCTTTAGAACAAGGCATAGTTTTCCCTGCTGGCTCTCTGGGCGGGGACCCATCTCCAGCCGTATGGCCATTTTTGAGCCTGGCGCGGCGCCAGGTGGGAAAGGGTGGCTTTGAGGCTGAAGGCAGGAGCAAAGCCTGCAGCCCCCAGGTCTGTGGGGCTACGCAAGCGGTTCCCAAAGAGCTTTAGAACAAGGCATAGTTTTCCCTGCTGGCTCTTAGGGCGGGGGACCCATCTCCAGCCGTATGGCCATTTTTGAGCCTGGCGCGGCGCCAAGTGGGAAAGGGTGGTGTCGAGGCTGAAGGCAGCAGGAAAGCCCGCAGCCCCCAGGTCTGTGGGGCTACGCAAGCGGTTCCCAAAGAGCTTTAGAACAAGGCATAGTTTTCCCTGCTCGCTCTTTGGGCGGGGGACCCATCTCCAGCCGTATGGCCATTTTTGTGCCTGGCGAAGCCCCAAGAGGGAAAGGGTGGCTTTGAATCTGAAGGCAGCAGGAAAGCCCGCAGCCCCCAGGTCTGTGGGGCTACGCAAGCGGTTCCCAAAGAGCTTTAGAACAAGGCATAGTTTTCCCTGCTGGCTCTTTGGGCGGGGGACCCATCTCCAGCCGTATGGCCATTTTTGTCCCTGGCCCGGCGCCAAGTGGGAAAGGGTGGTGTCGAGGCTGAAGGCAGCAGCAAAGACTGCAGCCCCCAGGTCTGTGGGGCCAAGCAAGCGGTTCCCAAAGAGCTTTAGAACAAGGCATAGTTTTCCCTGCTGGCTCTTTGGGCGGCGGACCCATCTCCAGCCGTATGGCCATTTTTGTGCCTGGCACGGCGCCAAGTGGGAAAGGGTGATTTGAGGCTGAAGGCAGCAGCAAAGCCCGCAGCCCCCAGGTCTGTGGGGCTACGCAAGCGGTTCCCAAAGAGCTTTAGAACAAGGCATAGTTTTCCCTGCTGGCTCTTTGGGCGGGGGACCCATCTCCAGCCGTATGGCCATTTTTGTGCCTGGCGCGGCGCCAAGTGGGAAAGGGTGGTGTCGAGGCTGAAGGCAGCAGGAAAGCCCGCAGCCCCCAGGTCTGTGGGGCCAAGCAAGCGGTTCCCAAAGAGCTTTAGAACAAGGCATAGTTTTCCCTGCTGGCTCTTTGGGCCTGGGACCCATCTCCAGCCATAGGCCATTTTTGTGCTTGGTAGGGCGCCAAGTGGGAAAGGGTGGCTTTGAGGCTGAAGGCAGCAGGAAAGCCTGCAGCCCCCAGGTCTGTGGGGCTACGCAAGCAGTTCCCAAAGAGCTTTAGAACAAGGCATAGTTTTCCCTGCTGGCTCTTTGGGCGGGGGACCCATCTCCAGCCATAGGCCATTTTTGTGCCTGGCCCGGCGCCCAGTGGGAAAGGGTGGCTTTGAGGCTTGAAGGCAGCAGGAAAGCCCGCAGCCCCCAGGTCTGTGGGGCTACGCAAGCGGTTCCCAAAGAGCTTTAGAACAAGGCATAGTTTTCCCTGCTGGCTCTTTGGGCGGGGGACCCATCTCCAGCCGTATGGCCATTTTTGAGCCTGGCGCGGCGCCAAGTGGGAAAGGGTTGTGTCGAGGCTAAAGGCAGCAGGAAAGCCCGCAGCCCCCAGGTCTGTGGGGCTACGCAAGCGGTTCCCAAAGAGCTTTAGAACAAGGCATAATTTTCCCTGCTGGCTCTTTGGGCGGGGGACCCATCTCCAGCCGTATGGCCATTTTTGTGCCTGGCGCAGCGCCAAGTGGGAAAGGGTGGTTTTGAGGCTGAAGGCAGCAGCAAAGCCTGCAGCCCCCAGGTCTGTGGGGCTACGCAAGCGGTTCCCAAAGAGCTTTAGAACAAGGCATAGTTTTCCCTGCTGGCTCTTAGGGCGGGGGACCCATCTCCAGCCGTATGGCCATTTTTGAGCCTGGCGCGGCGCCAAGTGGGAAAGGGTGGTGTCGAGGCTGAAGGCAGCAGGAAAGCCCGCAGCCCCCAGGTCTGTGGGGCTACGCAAGCGGTTCCCAAAGAGCTTTAGAACAAGGCATAGTTTTCCCTGCTCGCTCTTTGGGCGGGGGACCCATCTCCAGCCGTATGGCCATTTTTGTGCCTGGCGAAGCCCCAAGAGGGAAAGGGTGGCTTTGAATCTGAAGGCAGCAGGAAAGCCCGCAGCCCCCAGGTCTGTGGGGCTACGCAAGCGGTTCCCAAAGAGCTTTAGAACAAGGCATAGTTTTCCCTGCTGGCTCTTTGGGCGGGGGACCCATCTCCAGCCGTATGGCCATTTTTGTCCCTGGCCCGGCGCCAAGTGGGAAAGGGTGGTGTCGAGGCTGAAGGCAGCAGCAAAGACTGCAGCCCCCAGGTCTGTGGGGCCAAGCAAGCGGTTCCCAAAGAGCTTTAGAACAAGGCATAGTTTTCCCTGCTGGCTCTTTGGGCGGCGGACCCATCTCCAGCCGTATGGCCATTTTTGTGCCTGGCACGGCGCCAAGTGGGAAAGGGTGGCTTTGAGGCTGAAGACAGCAGGAAAGCCTGCAGCCCCCAGGTCTGTGGGGCTACACAAGCAGTTCCCAAAGAGCTTTAGAACAAGGCATAGTTTTCCCTGCTGGCTCTTTGTTCGGGGGACCCATCTCCAGCCATAGGCCATTTTTGTGCCTGGCCCGGCGCCCAGTGGGAAAGGGTGGCTTTGAGGCTTGAAGGCAGCAGGAAAGCCCGCAGCCCCCAGGTCTGTGGGGCTACGCAAGCGGTTCCCAAAGAGCTTTAGAACAAGGCATAGTTTTCCCTGCTGGCTCTCTGGGCGGGGGACCCATCTCCAGCCGTATGGCCATTTTTGAGCCTGGCGCGGCGCCAAGTGGGAAAGGGTTGTGTCGAGGCTAAAGGCAGCAGGAAAGCCCGCAGCCCCCAGGTCTGTGGGGCTACGCAAGCGGTTCCCAAAGAGCTTTAGAACAAGGCATAATTTTCCCTGCTGGCTCTTTGGGCGGGGGACCCATCTCCAGCCGTATGGCCATTTTTGTGCCTGGCGCGGCGCCAAGTGGGAAAGGGTGGCTTTGAGGCTGAAGGCAGCAGCAAAGCCCACAGCCCCCAGGTCTGTGGGGCTACGCAAGCGGTTCCCAAAGAGCTTTAGAACAAGGCATAGTTTTCCCTGCTGGCTCTTTGGGCGGGGGACACATCTCCAGCCGTATGGCCATTTTTGTGCCTGATAGGGCGCCAAGTGGGAAAGGGTGGTGTCGAGGCTGAAGGCAGCAGGAAAGCCCGCAGCCCCCAGGTCTGTGGGGCTACGCAAGCGGTTCCCAAAGAGCTTTAGAACAAGGCATAGTTTTCCCTGCTGGCTCTTAGGGCGGGGGACCCATCTCCAGCCGTATGGCCATTTTTGAGCCTGGCGCGGCGCCAAGTGGGAAAGGGTGGTGTCGAGGCTGAAGGCAGCAGGAAAGCCCGCAGCCCCCAGGTCTGTGGGGCTACGCAAGCGGTTCCCAAAGAGCTTTAGAACAAGGCATAGTTTTCCCTGCTCGCTCTTTGGGCGGGGGACCCATCTCCAGCCGTATGGCCATTTTTGTGCCTGGCGAAGCCCCAAGAGGGAAAGGGTGGCTTTGAATCTGAAGGCAGCAGGAAAGCCCGCAGCCCCCAGGTCTGTGGGGCTACGCAAGCGGTTCCCAAAGAGCTTTAGAACAAGGCATAGTTTTCCCTGCTGGCTCTTTGGGCGGGGGACCCATCTCCAGCCGTATGGCCATTTTTGTCCCTGGCCCGGCGCCAAGTGGGAAAGGGTGGTGTCGAGGCTGAAGGCAGCAGCAAAGACTGCAGCCCCCAGGTCTGTGGGGCCAAGCAAGCGGTTCCCAAAGAGCTTTAGAACAAGGCATAGTTTTCCCTGCTGGCTCTTTGGGCGGCGGACCCATCTCCAGCCGTATGGCCATTTTTGTGCCTGGCACGGCGCCAAGTGGGAAAGGGTGATTTGAGGCTGAAGGCAGCAGCAAAGCCCGCAGCCCCCAGGTCTGTGGGGCTACGCAAGCGGTTCCCAAAGAGCTTTAGAACAAGGCATAGTTTTCCCTGCTGGCTCTTTGGGCGGGGGACCCATCTCCAGCCGTATGGCCATTTTTGTGCCTGGCGCGGCGCCAAGTGGGAAAGGGTGGTGTCGAGGCTGAAGGCAGCAGGAAAGCCTGCAGCCCCCAGGTCTGTGGGGCTACGCAAGCAGTTCCCAAAGAGCTTTAGAACAAGGCATAGTTTTCCCTGCTGGCTCTTTGGGCGGGGGACCCATCTCCAGCCATAGGACATTTTTGTGCCTGGCCCGGCGCCCAGTGGGAAAGGGTGGCTTTGAGGCTTGAAGGCAGCAGGAAAGCCCGCAGCCCCCAGGTCTGTGGGGCTACGCAAGCGGTTCCCAAAGAGCTTTAGAACAAGGCATAGTTTTCCCTGCTGGCTCTTTGGGCGGGGGACCCATCTCCAGCCGTATGGCCATTTTTGAGCCTGGCGCGGCGCCAAGTGGGAAAGGGTTGTGTCGAGGCTAAAGGCAGCAGGAAAGCCCGCAGCCCCCAGGTCTGTGGGGCTACGCAAGCGGTTCCCAAAGAGCTTTAGAACAAGGCATAATTTTCCCTGCTGGCTCTTTGGGCGGGGGACCCATCTCCAGCCGTATGGCCATTTTTGTGCCTGGCGCAGCGCCAAGTGGGAAAGGGTGGTTTTGAGGCTGAAGGCAGCAGCAAAGCCTGCAGCCCCCAGGTCTGTGGGGCTACGCAAGCGGTTCCCAAAGAGCTTTAGAACAAGGCATAATTTTCCCTGCTGGCTCTTTGGGCGGGGGACCCATCTCCAGCCGTATGGCCATTTTTGAGCCTGGCGCGGCGCCAGGTGGGAAAGGGTGGCTTTGAGGCTGAAGGCAGGAGCAAAGCCTGCAGCCCCCAGGTCT